>NC_086317.1:453507308-453810433 GCF_036172605.1 Pelobates fuscus
TTTCAAGCTCTACAATAAAACCCATGCATTTTACACAATAGAGGAATAGATTAGATCCACTGAAGAGCCTTTTCTCTTCAGAAACTCAAAAACTTCTCATATCTGCTGAATTGAAAGTAAATCTATAAGTTCACTACGACTCCACAAGGACGTTTTAAAGATCTGAACTATTCAGTTGCATAAGTGGCTCTTGCAGAGGCATATTGATTATATTACTTTCCATTATCTCATTAAGTAAATTAGGAAAATCATTGTTGTGCTTTTTTTTTTTTCCAATATGTATTATTTTGTAATATCTTTTTCGGTTATATTATGGCACATTTAGAAGTTTAAGAGTGCACAGATAATGAAAATTCTAAATGAATGTGATATACGTTGTTTACACTCTGCTTTAATCATAGTCAATCAAAATCCATCTGTAAAGACTATGATTGCAGCCACTAACTACTCTGAATAGTTTGCCTCTATAGAACGTTTTGTCATTTGAACCTGGCAGTCAGTATAGGGACAGCATGTACAGATAAGCAGAAATTAAAACAATGTTTTTCTTTCTCCTCAATGGCAATGTGTACTCTGACTGTGCCTTGTCTGAAGGTGATTGTAAATTAATCTACTGTATCTTTATTATGAATGTAAAAAAGACAATGAAGCATCTTATAAAACCATTGTAATGGTGGGTTAGGAATGCTGAAATTCACGTATTGCTACATCAATCGCACAGTTCCTTTTCTTTTGTTTCTCATCGGGCTTAGTATCCTGAGTAGACATAGAAGACTCCTTTCTGCCTAAGCATCGAGTCTCTCATTACCGTTGGTCTTCTACTAGGATTTCATTCGGAGTCATTCGATCCTTCCCTCTACCGAACATAATGTCAGAATATGCAATGCTCGTCGGAAGCTAATTCTGCTGTTGAGATCTGTTTCGGGGATTGCTGCTGGCCTGACTCGGTATACCATAATACTTAATTTAAATCTCACTAATTAGGAACTGCAGGGTTTACAACAGTTACTTCACAATAATCAGATGGAATCTTTCACTAATCTCCAACAACAATTTCAAATCTTAGAGATTTCTAAAAATATTTTCTATTAATAATTTGCAAAATTTGAGATCGATCGGGAATTGATCACTCACCTAACAAAGTTAGTGAAGAGGATATCTAGTATGTTGAAGTCTATCTCAGTGTCCTATAATACTATCCTAGAAAGCTTTTTTACCAGACCCCTAATTTACAGACCAGGGTGGGAGAAGGAACTGGGCCAAGTGTTTTCAGAAAAGGTATGGAAATGTTTTTTGAAAACAAATGCAACTATTTAATGGTGCACTAACCACATAGAGTTGTCCTACAACACAATATTTCATTGGTACATGACTTCTGTCCATATGAGAAAAGTATTCCATGCTGTTTCACAAGCCTGCTGACGAAGATGTGGAGGAATGGGTAAATATATCCCAAATTGTGGACATGTCCACACATAGCACTAACTTGGAAAGAATTATTTGAGTATATAGATGGGATACTTAATGTTCTAGTCCCATTCCTTCTGGCGGTAGCACTACTGGGCCTGTTTCCAGAGTCAATGACCCCACCATCTATATAAACATAATTCTTCTTTTTGGCAGTCAAATTCGGCATAGGATGTAACTGGAGAAGTTTCCTATATTAAAAACCTTACACTACCTATTTGTCAGATGTAATTCATGTCTTACTTAGCTCAAAATTGTATGGAAACTTTGTAAGGCGTGACAGCCGGTGTTGAGTAATTTAGACAAACCAGTAAGAGGGGGCTCTGTACTTCCCTGCAGACATTGTATCCACCTATATAAAGTTAGATTGACACTGACACTCTCTGGATGAGCCTGAAATGTACAAACAGACTTGTATAGAAACCCATGACAAGCTATTTATAGTGAATACTCATTATGGTATACTTAATATGTTATTTTAATATTTTTTTCATAATGTACAATTTGCCTTTATTTAGTGCACCCATTGAATGTCAATTCTCATCCATCTTGCTAATACTGAAAATATAAATTATCTGAAGTAAAAAACAAAAAACAAACAAAAAAAATACATTTAGATGGATTCCATTCTTAACTACATAGCAAGTTTGATTTATAGGTAAATACTTAAGGATAGTAAGCTTTCTGCTACTGTGTAACGATTGAAATCTTTATGATTCATACTGCCTTGCTGGTCAACAATAAAAAAAGCGAGTTACTGTATAAGTGGTTGGAGCAACATAAAACATAGGACATAATGTCATTGTACATCAGTAAAATCTTTAAAGTTAAAGGAAATTCTGCATTGCTTTTTTAGTAGAGAGATGAACATTTAGCTGAAAGCTGCTATAATATTGAGCTCGTTTTTCTATTATATCAACATACCGACACAAACTTTTGAAATATCCACCTCACTGTCTAGAATCCTAGCACATACTACATAAGACAAAACAAAAATAAATTAGAAAAAAAAAAAAATATATATATATATATATATATAATAGTGACCAATTTCAACAACACTAATACACCAGTTAACTCTGAAACACCGAAAAGAACAAAAAAATAAACAAGCAAAGTTGTGTTGGTGTCAAAAAACAAAACAAAACAATGTATATTCCTCTTTCAGTGTTAAATCACCAATACAATCATGAAGTGAGTATTATCAAAATGCTTATTTTTTTTTTTTTTTGGTCTTCACAAACCTATTAAAACAAATAAAATAATGAATAAAATAAATTGTAAGGTAACCTTGTCTTGAAAAATGGCTGAATGTGCTGCATGCCTGATGCAACAGTTTCTCTCCAGAACCCCACTATTTTGTAATTTATATTGACAATTCATTAGTAAATGTAATATACTCTTAGGGTAGTCTGTAAAGAATGAATGTTCATTGGAGAAATGTTACTTTGTAAAACTAAACAAAAAAAACAGTTTTCCGGCTCTTGGGTATGTGCATTGGAATAGAAGTTAGAGACGTTAGTTTGACCCCAAACTGTTAAACTTACTTTCTCAGTTGAAGAAAGATGAAAAACAATTAGATGGCATCTGGTTTAGAAACTGTAACTTACCCTAGTCTGTTTTTTTTTTTTTTGTTTCCAATTTGAGTAAACATGCTCATGTTGAGAATTAGCTTAGCAGCAAGGTGCAGTTGCTATGATAACACCTTACACAGTGATTTTATGTGCATTACCAGTGAACAGCTAATCTGCAGATGTTCAGTATCTTTGTCAGCCGGGAAAAATAAGGATATTGTCAATTAATAGCTGTCACTAACTAAAGCTGTTTGTTAATACCTACGGATTTATTGCAGCAATTTACCAGCAAATCCAACCCATTGTCATTCTACTCAACCTATAAACTAATAACGTTTTATGTTTTTGACATAGCCTAGGTGAGAAAGTATTTTTTTCTCTAAAAATTCTTTACTTGTAAGTTTATAAGTACAACAAAGGTTATAAACAGGGGTAAAAGTAAATATGTATGGGCTGTTACAGCTAGACAACATGTTAGCAAATGCAAAATCGCAGACAATAATAGTGGCACATTAGTTTGTAGGAATCTCAGAGTCCTCAGAATGCGAGTATGAACTTGGTGCCCATCAGCAAGGGCTTGTTTATGGACAAAGAGTCATGACCCCGGCCATAGACTACATGGTGAATGTGTTGAGAAAGTGTAATGTTATAGAAACATAGAATGTGACGGCAGATAAGAACCATTGGGCCCATCTAGTCTGCCCAATGTTCTAAATACTTTCATTAGTCCCTGGCCTTATCTTATAGTTAGGATAGATTAGTTATCGCTAAGGGAGTCCTCATAAACTAAATATGCTGAGGTTAGGTTCTGTGTGCTGTGTATGACAACAGGTAGGTTTGAAAAAGCAGGACCATCGCGTTTTACAGTTAATTCATAATGCCTATGTTTTGTATTATGTCCTACTTTCCATTTCAACTATTTTGAGAAAGTTACGTTGAAAACAAATATCATTTATGAAATAAATGAAACATGTCACTGCTCTACATACATTTTATGACTTTTTATGTTTTAGTGAGACTTGTATTTAGCATAAATAAGCAGAATCAAACTATAAACATTTTTTTTTTCATTTTCATAGTTCCAAGATCATTAAAAAAGAAGGTGTCTATGTAGTTGAAGCAAAGAGTACATTTTACTATAAAAGTTCACCATGTGCGTTTTTTTTAGCCCAAAGTCACATTCCCTCATTATGATAACGGTAGGTGCTTTGATACCGGATTCTGTTGTACGCTGTGCTATCCGGCACAAATCATCCTTATTCCAGCAGGGGGTGTTCTCCACGTTTAACTCTTATTATTAAGAAGTCATGGCTTGTGGCAAATTATAAATTGGATTCTTTTATGTAACACCTTAAGGTTTCAAATGAATATTTCAAGCTGATTGTGTTTTTTTAACTATATTCTATGCTTATTCTAATGTGAAAAACCTATCGCAAAAGTTTTACTTCACTTTGGAGGTTATACGGTTTGTTACACATATTAACCACCAAACACAACCTGCTAACTTTTTTGTACATGGATTATAATTGTTCAAAGTATATGGATAGATAGATAGATAGTTAGATAGAGGGTCAGACAAAAAGATTCTTTGAGGGTGCTTGCTATATGTCTCTTGGTCATTTATTGTCCTTGGGTGAGGTCGATGAATATATAGTCAATGTTGAACCAGTAAGAATAGTTAAACGTTTGCAGCTGTGGTCTAAGATATAGACTATTGCTACTGTTGGCATGTTCTTTTAAGGAATATCTGCTCTGGTCTATTCAAAGTTTAATATGTTAACGTGCTCCAGTGTGATTTCAGATGTATAATTTTCAGGTATGCAACCAATCCAAGAATATTACATTGTATCTGTTACCCAGAAAGGTGGTTCCAGCTGTACAGAAACCAAACTATAACATAAAATGGCGCAACATATCTTAAAGAAACTCAAAATTCAAAAGCTCAAAGGAATATCTGAATATCCCTAGTATGTATCATATGCACATAAAAACAATGATGTATTTATTTAGTGATTGCATTTTAAACGTGGACCTTCGCATGTCAAAACTTAACATATATTTACTGCTTGAAGTCCCTGCACTCAGGCTTAAATATTCCTGAGTCGCCAGGTGTCAAAGCCAGGACCCAAAGATATCCAAGTCTATAGGGATGTATCCTCACTCATAGTCTTCCATACAAATTCCAATCTTTCTTGTAGAATCATTTTAAAAATGGATCAACGTTTCAGTCCTACTCAAGGACTTTCAACAGAATTAAAAAAAAGACTCAAAATATATATATATTTATATACACACATATTAATGCAATGTGTATCCCAATCCCAAATTCAACTTTAATCCAACCCTTATATTTAAACTTTTCCCCAGCCCAAACCTTATCCGTGTCCGAACCTGAGCATTATCCCTAACGTAACCTTATCCCTAGACCATGACTTTAGTGTGAATGAAGTCTGTGAGAGCCAATCACAGTGATTGCTTTGCCCTAACTGTAATTATTTCCCATAATGCTTCAGTGCCTGGGAGTTTACTGGGCTCCCTTACAAGTCCTGAGGCATTCGATCAGATGACAGATGTAGCCTTAAACATAGTATCGCTGGCTTTATACCTGACTGTCATGTACCTCGAGTCCTGCAAGTCAATAAAAATATATATTTGTGTACGGCACATCACAAGGACGTACGGCAATGATAATAAAAGAAGCAGTATTAATAATAGCAAGTCAGTTGAGGCGTGCCGAAACTGACGTGAGGTTAGGCCTGTAAAAGAGGGACCACCTAGGAGAAATGTTAATGAATTGAGGTTGCGGTGGGAGGGGCACTTCCGGGAACGTCGATGACAGGTAAGCTGGGCTTGTTGTGTTTTATATAGGGAAAGATGCACCTCCCACAATTCCAGGCCAAGCCTTCTATATATATATATATTTTTTTTTTATATGGTTTGTTGCTTTTATTTTTTACTTTTATAATAAAACTGATGGGATAACTTCAACTTTCTTTTAGATGGTACCTTCAACTTTTCTGTAGTACTTTGGATCTGTTTCAGAAAAAAAATGAAAGTTAACAGTCAGAAAATCAATACTGTCACTAATATCAAGTCAAAAAAGCCACAGAAAGAAAGAGTACAGAGTAAAGTGTATTTGTATTCTCTCCGTGTTCCGCCTGGCACATTTGCGATAAGCTACAATGTGCTTTACCGCACAATACAAGGAGATTATACTTTTCATCTGTTGGAAAAACACTGTGGGGAAAATACAGAATCCCCATTATTCTTATCCCACTGGACTCTGAGAAATCATGACAAGTGAAGTAAAAAATATGCATAGAAATATTTTTGCTGGCCCTCGGTGAGTTCTCGGCCTTATCAATGTTTGTGCAATACGTATTGGTAAAGAGGGAATGAAACCCTTACAAACCTACTTCCTATTATTTTCTACTGAAATGATTTAATTGCTGCCAAGAACCTAAATTGAAAAGACTCTTCAATAAAACAAATATTTTTTTTCTATGTCTCAATAAAAATGAATAATGATCAAATATCTTCACCTATTGTAAACAACAAAGAAATATACACAATGATACTGAGAATTAATGGGATTTATTTATTATTCTGGGAATTATGGTGAATGCAGAGAAGAAATGCATATGGTAATCTAAAATAATACAACTGGATATATTCTAAAACTAAGCAATTTTTCCTGCTCAGCTATTTTAGTCTACAATCCTCTAGTTTAATCTTCCCATTCTGCATAGACCTCTATTAAAGATTAACAGCAGGTAGCCCTCAAGTCCCATGCTGCACTACCAGACTTATGCCAGACTTATGAAACCTGGAGGGCTTAACCATAGTAGCCAAATATGTTGTTTAAAGGGTTATACTAAGTATCATAACCACTACAAACAGCCATACTGACATGCTGTACATAGAGGTTCCAAGCATTGATGACGACTTTAAGACCACTTTAAAACACTGAGATAGTTATCTGATTGGTGGAACCCTTTAAAGCCTAAACTGGTCAAATTGTAAGTTCTTCCTGCTCTCATGCCAACACATTTGCTCATATACCATGTATTTTTATGCATGGCCCTCACGACTCCATCAAACCATTTTAGTTACCGTTACTTGGATCACACAGGAGGTTTGTGGGGAAGAACATCAAGGCTCAACTGTTTCTCTGACTTTACAAAATATATGAATGATGTTTTACCATCTACGTTTAAATGTATTATTCTCTTTGAAATTATACCATTTCCCTTTACGGAAGGATAAAGGCTCCTGATATTATTTTTTATTTTTCTATTGTTATTTTCTTTTAAATAACCAAAAAATATTCTTCATTTAATCCCTTAAATACTTTTTAAATATGTTGCGATATAGATGTTAGGGCGTTGTATAAACTGGCAGGAAAAGAAAATGAAAGCCACCGACACTGTGTGAAATAGGCTTACAGTATTATATCACAATAAAACAAAGATAAAACAAAAATAAAACAAAGTGAGATAATAATTCAAACATTATAAGTTAAATGGTCACTGAAGGTACCACACAATTTCAGTGCATTTGATTTTATTTTGTTCTCATATTCATGCTGTATTTTCCAAACAATCAAGTCTCTGTAGTTCTGCTAAAAAAAAATACAAAACTGTTTTACAGTTTCCTCTAACAGAACATCTTACCTTTAACCATGCACCACTCTTTCACAAAACGCCCAACTGATTGGTCTAAAGTTCAGGGTACACATACAGTTCAGCCTATGACAGATCAGTGTGAGCTGAGCTCCTGGCAGCAAATATTTATTATCTTATCACTTCAAAGCAGTTCAATGGGGACAGATAATTAGAAGACATTGATTAACTGTGAGGAGAGTTGTGTCATTGGCCGAGTGTGACGATCCAGCCTAATATCGTCCGTGAGTACTGTTTTTACATAACTTGCAGCACTAAGCTGCTCCACTAAATGCTAGGACTCCTCTTTGGTAGCCTTAGCAGGATATACTGGGTACTATATTATATTCTATCCATCCAGTCTTCTGGCAATACTCATATTAGTAATTACTCTATAGAGGACAATGAATAGCCATATCTTGGACCTCAAGGAAGAGACCACACAAGCTTCTTTCTTGGCAACTCCTAGAACTCAGACTCTGACTCCGTTTATTGTTTTCAGATCAAGCTTACAAAGATCACAGCATACAGTAAAATAAACATTACACACAACTTTCACCAATGGGAATACAGAACGGGTCACAGGAAAAGGACTACAAAGTTACAAAGTGATTTCTTACACTAAGGCCATCCCTCACACTGAACTGCATATTTCTTTATAATTGCATACTACCAACCAGTAAAAGATGTTATGAAAATTTGGAGCTAAACCATAGGGGTGGGGTTTGTAAAAAGTTAAAAAACATAAAGATACAAATATTTGAGTATGGAGAAAATACAGCATGCATATGAGGCTCAGACCTATCAAATGCACTTAAGTTGTGTTGGTGCCCGGAACGTGTCCAAAAGATTAAGGATGGAAAAAGTAACTATGTCTTAAAGAATATTTTGTTTAGTAAACTTTATAGAATGAGCATACAGCTAAGGAATACTTACAATACCAATGTCAAATTGTTGAAGATCACATATCTTAAAAATCCTAACGCAGAATAACTTGAATTGTGAGTAAAGGAAAAGAGTGACCCATTCATATGTCTACAGAAAAGTAATTCATATTCATTATACCAAGTATCAAGTCCCCTGAAGCCAACACAATATTTAATTAATTCTTCTATAGTCATATCAAATATTTTATCATTGTAAGAAATATCCTGAGATGTAAAAGGCTGGAAGGGGATCGTCATTCAAGGAAGCATGCTTCAGAGGCATCAATAGGCACTACATAAGTCATAATATCATGTAAAGAATTCTTATTTTTATTTTTGGAATAGAGAGTCAAAGCAAGCATGTTGCACACAGGAACAACACGATTCCGTTAATCTATCTTCCATGAAGAGCATGTGGAGGACAGATTGTCAAAACTGAGATACACTATGACATTTTTATTATTCTTTTTCCTGTGTTTTGATATTTTTTTATTCATCTTGTGAATTCCTTATAATTTAGTGTAAACACCTGTTTTTCCAAAATTGCATTCAGTTCTCTATGTTGCACATGTGTGTACCCACCTTAGAGATTACCCCCACCTCGTTGTAAGCAGTCATATTTAAAGGGACACTATAGTCACCCAGACCACTTCAGCTCAATGAAGTGGTCTGGGTGCCAGGTCCCTCAGGTTTTAACCCTTCACATGTAAACATAACAGGACAGCCACTAGAGGCGCATCTGCGACGCTGGAGGCGAATCTCGCCTCCATTGTGCAGAGCATCCATAGGAAAGCATTGAGAAATGCTTTCCTATGGACACTTTGAATGCGCACGTGGCACTTGCCGCGCATGCGCATTCGGCTCCAGTGACGTCGGACGATGGAGCTGACGTCGGACAGGGAGGAGAGTGCACCAGCGCTGGATTAAGGTAAGTAACTGAAGGGGTTTTAACACCTTCAGCGCCACGGAAGGGGGATCCTGAGGGTGGTGGCACCTTCAGGGCACTATAGTGTCAGGAAAACCGCTTTTGTTTTCCTGACACTATAGTGATCCTTTAAGTCTGGTTTCTAATATTCACCTATTTCTGCGTGTTTTGGACCACAAAATTAATTTTGTTTCATGGCTGTTTAGTATATGAAGAAAATAGTAATGTAAATAATAACAATAGTAATAACAATGATGATAATATTTAATCTAAAATTAATATATTTAAAGCCGAGGTGACATAATTTTCACACGTACACATGTGTATTAATTGATAGATAAATAGATAGATAGATAGATAGATAGATTAGATAGATAGATAGATAGACAGACAGACAGACAGACATACAGATATATATATAGATAGATAGATAGATAGATAGATAGATAGATAGATAGGCAGATAGATAGATAGATAGATAGATAGACAGCTAGCTAGCTAGATAGATAGATAGATAGATAGATAGATAGATAGATAGATAGATACCTCTGTTAAAATCAAGTGAAGCAAAATAAAACATGTCCATGATACATTTAACTACATTTAGAAATGTATCTGCTTTTCTTGTTTAGTTTTTTTTTATTGTTTTGGGGTTTTTTTTGTTTGTTTTATGTTACATTTTACTAGTGTATAGAGGAAAATCTATGAATGACATAATTACTACGTAAATCACAAGAGCTAATTTATGTTTGTAAAAATTCTCTATACACATTGAGATAGCAGCTTGATGGAGATTAACCACCTGCCTCTGAAAATTCTCAATACTCTTAATGTAACGTTACAGGTGATTCTTCTCAGATCTTTTCTTTGTCTCAAGACATGGCCGATAATCCTGCATTTTACACAAGATCGATTAAATAGGGAAAAAAATAATACATTACATTACTGTGCTTACCGGGAATGAAAATAAATAATAATATCTGACTCTTAAATATAGCAATTTGGAATATAATTTGTATGTCTGCTACCAAAGCACTATAAAGTGTATTATTTCACAGTTCATGTATAAAAGCCTAGCAAAATGCTTTGACCTGATGAATGATTGGAGTCAAATAAAAGAATAACAGGGTAAGATTATTGAATTAAAATACTTATTCTGGGGGGCTGACCCAAGCAGCCAAGCTGCTCAGACATGTTTGGAGAGAGCTCCCATGTCTGGGGACAGAATACCGGAAATGAAACCCACAAATTCCTACCCACGAGCCGCAGACCAAGAGATCCACAACCGGGAGGGGCTGCTGCATAGAACGGTACCTCTCCCAAGCACCGGCGCAGCAGACCGAACAGATCGAGGCATGCAGCCTACTCGCGACCAAGCCACGAGGAGACGGACGCTCCACGGGCACGAGAGCAGGGAACAAAATCCCAGTGAAAAGTCTCCCGCCTCCCCCCCAGGACCAGTTCGGCTCATCCCGGTCCACACAGCAGAGCGGAGAACAGTCAACCAAGAGCTGCACTTGGCCGCGCGGCGGTCAAGAGTGAGCCACGAGGCCCAATCAAAATGGCAGACGGCATCATCACTCAAACACCGCAACAGACCCCCAGTGACTGGGAGGCAGCCTCTAATGCAAGGTTCGAAGCCATGTGGGAGCAATTCTGGGCTAAGCTAGCACATAAGCACCGGCTGCCTCAGCCACTAACTCTTGGGAAGAAACTCAGACCACCCACGGCACGACAACCAGCCAGTGCCATACACCCAAAGCAGCCCACGACTGGGACAAGTATACATGCAATGGTTAAAGACAGCCAAAAGCACGAAACACAAAGTCAAGCGAACGCTCCTAAAATGGCGACCTCAGGCCAAACTACAGAGCATGCCTCCACCCAGCCTCTACACGAGCGTCTAGATGCACTGCTCAGCCGGTTCTGGGAGATGCTGGAAAGGCGGATGGCACATCAAACCTGTAAACACCAAGAATAGGTGTGGCAGACCAAGGATGTAAGGCAGAGCGGGCAGACCCTGGGAAAAGCCGCCTCGCACAAACGGGTGGAACACCCATCCAGGCAGGGGAACATTAGGAGACTCCCTCCTATCCACCGACCACACCGCAGGAGAGCCGCCTGCCGCTGGCGGCGGACAACCACCAGGACCCTCCACAGCGCCCATCATGGGAAAGGCCCGGCCCCAAGAGGCAACCGAGTCTGTGGCCATATGGTGCCAACTCCACATGATGCCCGGAAAAAGGGAGAAGCCCCCTGCCGCAACAACTTCCACTCCTCACTGACCCACCTGAAAACGCTGCCGGTAATCCTGCCCAGAGGGAGCTTGAGCGGTTTACGCTTACCCAGTCCTACAAGCAGAGCCACCAGAATGGGCATAGGGTGAGGCAATCCAGACTCATGCAGGCCACGGCCCGCAACCAACAATCCAGCCCACAACGCAGAGACTAATCTATTAACTAACTGAACGATAGACTCTAATGCATGCCACATACCATGGTAATCAGACCCAGCCATACACTCACCCGGCACAGCTGGCTGTAAGCAGGCACCACACATAAGACCAACACCACCCTCGCCACCTGCATAGCGGTCACAACAGCTTACCACCGCACACATATATTGACACACCAGCCTGACCTCGAGAATGCCCATCACAGCAGACTCAGATAGTATGGCTCCATTCTCACAACTCACTATAGTACCGCAGCATGCTTCCACTCTATACCACACACCTGTGTTACTTTCATTTTCATGCAATGTCTCAACCCACTCTTGCTTGTGACTGTGTTCTTTATCAATATGCAGCAGTTAAATAATCATAACGCAATAGTTTGCTATAAACTACCCTAATGATTGGCAAAGTTTGCTTACCTTCAAAGTACTTTATATATGTTTTCGTTAATCGACTTAGCAAACAATAGCATACCCTTTATTGCGATAAGCCTGTACAATTAACTATGCCATAAGTACTAAGCGTAACAGTTCAGCATGTTCAAGTTTTACTAACCCATAAAAATGAAGCACTGTTAACTAGGAAATGTTATTTACAGCTGTGATTTCCCTAACATGTACTCGAAATTGCACATTTCCCTTCTCTCTTTTTCTGTATCCCGACTCAATTGCCTCAATAAAAGAAAGATTGACAAGAAAGTCGAACTAAACACTAAAAAAAAAATACTTATTCTACCTCTTTTACTGTTAACTCACCATGTATATGTGAATACAAACATGCATGATCATGTTCTGTATTGTACTGTATTAAGATCTGGATTGGCATCAGTTGTAATGATTTGTGCTAAGGCAAATTTATTTTAACCCCTTAAGGACCAAATTTCTGGAATAAAAGGGAATCATGACATGTCATGTGTCCTTAAGGGGTTAACCCCTTAAGGACACATGACATGTATGACATGTCATAATTCCCTTTTATTCCAGAAGTTTGGTCCTTAAGGGGTTAAAGGGAATAGTGGATGCTAATGTTAATATTTAATTATCAAGAGGACTGATCTCCGGATGCTGAATGTCCAAATCCCTAATAAAAAGGTTGAAGCAAGACAAATTGTATACAGACACCAATGTATCTGCATTATATTAGCACTTCAAGGACCACTAATGGTCTTTGTTATTGAAACATCATTGACATGAGAGACCCTATGCATGCAATGTACTAATAATGTAGCCATGAATAGATTCTAAAGAACTGCTGATGGCCAGTAAGTACAATGGTTAAATCTAGCATGTTGTCTTTAAAGAGCTGATTGAGATAATGGCATAACTCATCATTGGTCCTTAACCCCTTAAGGACACATGACATGTGTGACATGTCATGATTCCCTTTTATTCCAGAAGTTTGGTCTTTAAGGGGTTAAAGGGTTAAACTAATTTGTCACGCAGTGTAATGCAACGTTATTTTTTTTTTTAAGAATGCCATGGCACCAAATCCAGTTGAGCAACATGAGTTGACCATAATACATGTTTTTATCTGTTCTAAATCATAGGTTGCATTAGGATTACTTCTGTTTTTTTACATAATTTACCCTACCCATATAACAACCTGCTAGAAAATGGTGTGACAGGTTTTAAAGGGACAATTTACACTGCTTCTCATTGATGTGGTCATAGTGTTTGGAATTAATAGTTTAATGCTTAAACAAGAGTCCCTAGCACCTGATATACTCTATCCTGTCTCGGCAAATAAGGAAGTATTAGACTGAGCAGCAATGGGTGATGGTGATTGGTTGAGAGTGTCAGCTGATGCCTTCCGGGCAATTACAGCTGCCCATTGCTGGTACAAATTGGTATTGCGAAGGACGTGTTTAACCTGTTACTTAGCAATTCATCCAGTGGGGGCCAGGCTGTAGAAGGCGAGAGTCCTTCATTCAGTGTTTAACTGCTTGAAAATGGACTAGCATTGAATGGAGCTGCCAGGCACTATAACAAATTCAAGAAGATGAAACAGTCATAGCGCCTGCAGTATCCCTTTAAGAAGATATTCTAAATAAACCTCAACTATACAGAACATTAACATGTTTTCTGTTCCATATACAGCTTCCATTCCCCTTGGCAAGCTTCATTGCTATTGAACCACTCACAAACAAGCTAAATCAATGAATCTATATCAGTTACATCACTATTTGTTTCAAGAACCTTCACTAGCAGGGTTTCCATTAGAAAAAGTTGATCAGCCCAACAGCGAATAGACTGCATCAGAAATCCCATTAACCAATAGCACTCACACAATCATTACCATACTTACGGCAATTAGGGAACATTTCTTACTCATCATTAGTTTCTTATCTATTTATTTCATTATTTTCTTTAGATGAAATTACAATCTGGCCTAATCAGCATCTCCAGATGCTGATGCTATCACCTCGGATATTGCAATGTTTTATGGGCTTCACTTTGTGTAGAACATGGCACATTGACAAAATGGTAAAAGATCATGATGAGGAAACAGCATGATGCAAAAAGTAATAGCTGTTGCAAACAAGATGATCGTCCCTATCATGGGAAAGAGATGTTCGAAGCAGCTGGTTTGAAAAACAAATAACTAAGCGGAATTGGCATTTAACAATCAAATTATTTCTTTTTTTGTTTTTTTTTGTTAGTTTCTTCTGCTGTGGCTGCAATTTTATTGATTCACATTAGTTTTTTTTAAAATATTTTAATACCTTAAAACAATATTAAAATAGGAGAAACGCAGCTGTTACATCTAGTGTAGTAAAAAAATTGCCTGTCATCGGACACATAATGGACATTAGACACATGATGCATCAGACCATTTCTTTTTTTTTGTGCGTTGGATAATAGCCTTCTTTTTATTATATTTGTTTTGTATTGTATTTTTCCAGCAGCAATTCTATTGAGGTAAATCATAATATACTTTTCAAAGTGATTCTAAATAACAAAAATAACAAAATGTATGCAAAAAAATTCATGTTGGTAAAAAAAAAAAGTCCAATTTGTTGCAGACAGAACTGCTTTCTAACGTTCACAATTTGTACAACTTGTTTTTTTTCAAATTATAGAAGAAATTAGTAGTTCAGTAAGAGTCGAGGAAGTAAGGTCATATTAAAAAAAAATTAAATCTATATATTGAACAGCTGCAGTGGTTTGTATATTGACTCAAATAAAGTAAGGAACAAATTAGCTGAATTTGAAAAAGAAACAAAATCAATTGTTTTTAAGTTTTCTTTATGATTGCTATTGTACTATTTCACCACCATGACCTATTCAGTCATTTGAAGTCATTGTGGAGCCCTTATATGGAGATTATTATTATTTTTTTTTAATGCTGGACATACAGAGTTAAGCCTTTTTTTCCCCCGACAGCTTCATTATAGCATCATTAGCCAGTCCAGAACAAGAATACCGGTTTGGCTTATGTTTAAGGGACACTGTAGTCACTAATACAACTTTATCTTAATGAAGCAGTTTTGGTGTATAGATCATGCCCCTGCAGTCCCACTGTTCAATTCATTGCTATTTAGGAGTTCAATTACATTGTTTATGCAGCCCTAGTCATACCACCCTGCATGTGACTTGCACAGGCTTAAAAAACACTTCCTGTAAAGAGTCATCTAATGTTTATACTTCCTTTATTACAAATTATGTTTAATTGAAAACTTCTTATCTCCTGCTCTGTTAATAGCTTGCTAGACCCCGCAGGAGCAAGGGGAGAAGTGGCTAGGGCTGCATACACGGAAACAAAAGTGATTTAACTTCTAAATGGCAGAGAATTGAGCAGTGAATCTGCAGGGGCATGGTTTATACACCAAAACTGCTTCATTAAGCTAAAGTTGTTTTGGTGACTATAGTGTGACTTTAATTATGTGCTTATTCCTATGCACAGAATTGCATTTATTGGCTGAGCACAGTCAGCTGACATTTTCAGCCCGTGAATGGCCGTTGAAGTCTACTTTAGGCTGCAGCTCTGCAAAAAATATTTGCCCCATTACCGGGAAACAGGGCCAGGGTACCCCTGGCATTATAGCCACTACAGTGAGCAGTAGTGGTGGTTATGTTGCTCGGTGTGTATCATTTTACAAACTCATTTATCAATGTATTGTTTATTGAAGATATCAGAAGACAATTTATTCCAAATGCTACTGTCAGAAATTAGTTACTTTAGGAAAAGAAAAGAAAAATATATAAAACTTCCTGATAACACAGCTGTTTCAATATACCAGAGTATAAGATTGTCACGTGCTAGATATAAAAAGAATCATGCTGGAACATTTATTTATTGAACCATTAAGTAATATCCTTTATTTTAATTAAAACCTTGCCATTGCTGACAGTTTTATTCTGAGTGAGATAAATAGGCGACGCTAACTAGTCCCAACATTGAAACGTAGTTGCTAGCTTAATTAATACCTACACTTGCAGTTCCCATCTACTTGCCATATTTATTGGACAAGGCTACAAATCCTCAAATACTTTTCCAGACCTGAGGGTTCTTTTTTTTTTTAAATTGATATGGCTAATGATTCCCTATTGATCCATCAATACTTTAAACTATAATAGTAATTACAAGTGAACTGCGCCATTTGTAGAGTAGAACTATATATTTTGGAATGTAACATACTAAAGATATAATCTAGAGTTTCCCTGGTGTTCATTTTAAAAGGAATCAATCATAAAAATAATTTATTTTTTTTTCTTCACCTTTGAAGCTTTAATTGTACTTTAGTCAAAATAAATAAACTCTTACACTCTTTAACCCCTTAAGGACCAAACTTCTGGAATAAAAGGGAATCATGACATTTCACACATGTCATGTGTCCTTAAGGGGTTAAAAGGACCCCAGGCACCAAAATGTATCTGACAGACTATTACTACAGTGATTAGTTTGCATGATACCAGGTGCAATGTTTGTGGGGAAAAATATTCTTGTCCACAGGGTCCTGTTACTGTGTTATATGTCAATCAAAAAGAACCATTCGTGCAATTTTAAATTTCCATTTATTTATTTAAGTGGAAAAAAAACACAAACGGGTGTTATTGAGCACGTGCACAATTATGTAATATTGTGCTTACATCCCGGCCAATATGGACGTAGGATCAATAGCAACCCCTGCAGCGCGGATGCCACTTCCCCGAAGATAACTGCAATGCATGCTTACACAAAACACAGGAGTGAAGGAGACTAATGGTATACTGCATTGGCCTCCAATACCTAGGCACCAGTAATAAATATAATCACACCAACCCAATGCAACCACGGGGGGCATACCCAATTGGCTAACTAGAACTAAAACCCGCACGCACGAATGCTCACCAGAAAGAACAAAGCAGAGGGATATAACGAAAGGTTCCCACATGACACAAGTGCTGAGGGCATAACATGGGAAGTTGTGTAACATTAAGCAAATACCGATAAATAAGTTTAGAGTTACCCCCACAAGACAGTGGGTAATGGTACAGGACACACGATGATTGTTGGTCAATCCTATTTTTCACCTATATACATATGAAAACATACGTTATGCAATGTTTTAACTTGTAATGACACACCAACAGAGACCTGCGAGTCTCAAACTGCATTCTTCTCTTTACTTGTACTCAAATTCAATAAAAACAGATTTACAAAAAAATAATAATAATGTAAAATTGTTTGAATGAGAAATTATGAAGAACTGATTTTACAATAAACTTGGAGAGCAAAGTGAAGACCAGGACTGGCTAAACAAATCAGCACTTTACTCAATGCCAATGTGGACACTGGAGAAGAAACAGATCAAAAGGAATTGCCGAAAAAGGGTGTTTTTTAAGATGAGTGCGTTATTATCGCTATTGTTTAATCTTCTTAGCATTATTTATTTTTTCTATGAATTCTCCATAATGCATAACATATAGATGGTGTATCAACCATAGGAGTTTTGTTTCAAAAATACACACAAGTGTTTAGCAAGGTCGGGTTTTCCATGTGATATTGTTTTAGATATGGTTTGGCTAAATGTAAAAGTGGCCAGACAGATCAAGTGCTCTCGTTAGAATGGGATGAGACCCTTTAGAAAGACATTGGGGTATAATAGGGACCAGACTAAGGAAAGAATGGTTACTACAATGTGTATAAATGTAAAACAATTAATGAATAGGGATGTCTGGCTACATTCCTCCTTCATTTCCTTTTTTTTTACAGTGGAATTCCCCTAAAAGTGACCATTTGCTTCACCTGAGTGGGTCTTATAAAAAATTACAGACCGTAAATTGATTGTTGAATGTGAATAACAGACAAGTAAATCACACAGGCCAAGATGGACAAGCTTGCAATATGGATGAGATACAGAATATTTCCATTTCACCTATTTTGACTGAAAATAAACAACAATATGTTAATAAATAAATGAAAATATGTATATATATATAGAAGGCGTATGCCTGAAGTTGTGGGAGGGATTTTAAGCCTATTTAAACCCAGCAAACCCCTTACTCACCTGTCTTCGACGATTTCGGAAATTCCTGCCTTCATTTCCGCTTCACAGACCTCTGACGTCAATCTGCCGCGACGCTCGTACACAGCCCGCCAGTTTTTCGTGAGTATTTTCCATACGCATGGAAGCCTTTCGTCGGTTCATCCAAACCGTAAGTCCATTCAAGTAATCTTCCTTCTAAATTACGTTCCGTACGCATATTTCTTTCGACGGTATGCAATTATCTGTACAGCCAGTTCGTCTCAATTCACTGTTCGGCAATGTTATTAATCAGTTTGCAAAGGGGAAATTCTTCTCGCACGCGTGTAACCTTGTAACTGGCAAATAATATATGGATATAAGTGCAATATGTTAGTGTATAATGGTGCCATCACATAATTGTCCTTTTGTTGAAAGAAAATATGAAATTGGCCAGTCATTTAAGGAGCTCGACTCCTTGTTCTTTTAACCCTGACTACACTTGGGCTTCTTCAATTTCGGTGTTACCTTTATCTGTCTTGTTTTCTGAGTACCTGCATATCGTTATTTAAATATACCCCACTCATTAGAGTTGCAATTTGAGGCAGCGTATTCAATTCATGACCAATCAATAAAGTACATTTTACACCTCCTCTACATTTACGTCAGCCGAATACATTCAATATTTACAAAATCCTTCGGAACATTCCGCAACCCTATACTTATCGCATTGTACATTGCTTGATATTATGTAGGTACTGTAAAAGTTCATCCCAATCCGATACAATACCATGTCATGGCACGCAGGCACATTACTAGATGTGTTATTTTGTTATATCTATACATCCATTCACATATATGCACTTCATACAAATATACAACAATGCACACGTGTGTATATCAAACATGGGGTTGGGAAGGTTCAGAAGCCAGTAGGGGAAGCAAAGCAACGTTTCATTCACTGTATTTTCCCTACATGCACTTTGCGTTCAGAGATTGGCAGTGGGGTTTGTGATGTGACATATAATTGCAGCGGTTACTTACAACCTTGTCAATACTTTTACAGGTTATCCTGTGTAACCGAGTGGATAGCGGGTTCTGCAAATTAATGTGACTTTCACTTGAACCAATCTCATGTTCTATAATACAGAGCAGAGAGTGGCATTCATGCCCAAGGCATGAAGGGGTTAATGTGCCCCCCTTTGCTTGCTGTATTCCAATATTAACAGTCATGTCTGCGTAGATGACATGGATCTGCACACCTGCTAGATTGCATACTCTCCAGCCTTAGAATACTATTAGACTCATTCTGTGCTACCTGCAAAGTGCAGACTGAGCCGCTAACACGCTGCATACAGATAATCTTTGTATACTGTGTCTTATCTACATTACACTGTCTGTATACTGGGTAGGAAGGTGTTCCCCCTCTTCTCCCCACAGCCCCCCCCATTGTCTGTGCACAGTTGCAGATTCATGGTAATCAAATATTAATAGAGGATTTCAGTACACGGAGTAACTGCTTCCCTCGGCTGAGTTAGATCCTTCATACAACAAACGTAAACCCCACAGGGGGCTTGATTAACAAGCTGGTGGCATTACGGGATGCCATACCGGCATCTGATTTGGAGTGCAGATCATATGTAGACTTGAGGGAACGCCGCACTGACTTTCTTTAACCTGCTCATCATTGTGGGGGTCATTGAAACAATGTATTTACACTGCAAACAAAGCATTGTCTGAACCAGTCCTAATTCATCTTCAGTCAGTGCAGCAATATGCGTTAGATAAAAGTACTCCTACGCAGTCAAGCACGTATGTTACTGGACAAGTGCATTTAAGTTCACGCTGCAGTTCTGGCGAACGAGCCTCAGCAGAGGCAAGTTCGTGTTTTTACCAGTACTATGAACGAGATCAGCATATATAAAAAATAAAAAAAATAAAATAAATAATAAAAAAAAATAACTAAATAAATAAAAATAACATAAAAATAAAATATGTTTATTCGTGTTGCATTTCTAATCAAGGCCATGATCTGGCACCACGAACCCCGAGGGCCGTGCATACAATCGCACACGCATTCTAGTTTATACGTCCCGACCATCCGGACTCCTACATGCTCACGGGGCACTCCAGTTTCGATCCAATCTCATTGCCACCCACGTTTCGTTCAGTAGTATATCGTCTTTCACTGACTAACCTTCCATCTTAGTTAGCAACTGCTGGCTGTTAGGTTCCTAGGTGTCCACTAGTTGTTATTCCCCCTGGCTTCTTCGCCATAGGTTAGTGGTCCTGCGAGGCCGACACCCATCCTCATACTTGGATGGTCGCCTCGCATTGTGGCATAGAGAGGGCCTCACCAGTCACTCCCATTCTGTCTTATGTTTAACTTTCACCGAGAGGCCGACACCCCGCCACAACGTTCAGTGGCCACGCTACCCCCTCGCGCCAACGCATAGATAGAGCCTCTCACGCCGCTTGGCAAATAGCAGGGCCTCACCTGTCACCAACCTAGAGTAATCGTTTCGCCGCATTGCGGCACTAGCTAGTCAGCCAGCACGCAAACGCACACGCACACGCACACACTCTTGCACTCCTAGTAAGCTGGGGGGGTCGGCACGCTGCAGACCCGTCACGCATAATCACAATGTTTTCGATCCTATATCCGAATCAGGTATCCTAGCGCTTTTTCCCGCTTTAGCTTCGATGGTTAGTTAAATACTCTTACAGTAATACAAACAGTACGTCAGAACTATCATACTAGGCTAACCCTGTGCTTTCAATACATTATCACTTATGGGCTAAGGGTCTGCTAGATACTTGGATATAGCAGTACAAGGATACCTGTGTACATATTACCCTAACCTGTCACTCGCTGGTGATCCTATCATACCACATACGCAAAGTCCCCAGGCCAAGCTAGTAGAGACCAAGACCAGCGGTTCCTCCAACAACTTGTTTCAAGCATTTCTTACATATATTCAGTTGAATGCGTATGTAGGGTCTCACGTTGCCTTTCACGTTGCATGTTGTACAGGTTAGGCCTTGTATTGGACAATCGTCAGGTCCTCATGCCGCGGACGTACATACAGTGACTGCTTCCAGACTCATGTAGTACAGATATACTTTTATTACTTTGCAACCCATTGAGGGCATTCGGTACATTGAGTTCTAAGTTAACATATATTGACTCATACTATCACTTAATTTATCACGTCCACGTCAGTTATACAAGCAATGCAGGATAAGCATTGGCAATCCAATTAATCTGGGTGAACAGGATTCCCACTTGTTTCATATCAAACATCGGGGCATCACTCTGCCTCCATGACGACCATACGAATACCGTTCAAATCCTTAAACTACTAATTGGGGACTTGTCTGCACGCTTGACATTCACAGGGTCCTCCATCCGCATTCAATTCGTTCGTCATGCATTTAACGTTGTACACGTTTCACTTTATTTAAGTTCAAGAAGTCCATCAGGAGTTACTTTCGGTCATGCTAGACGTTTCGGTTTAAGACGCAACACCTTAGGCATCCTACAATACAAACATTTACGATCCCAAGCCTGCCAGGTAACTGTTATAGGGTTCTTATTATACAAACACATGTCGTCTTTTGAGTTTAAACTACTTTCAAAGCTCCTCTTCGGGCTCCGCTTGTGCTAACATTTCCCTACGATGAGTCACGGCTTTGCATTCTAGTCTTCGGTTCGCACCTCAATAGTTAGTTTCATCAGGTGTCTGTTACAGTCCTTTTCGCTGTGGTTCAATGCAGTTAATCACACGTGTAAGGTCAGGTTAACGCTTGTCCACACGAGGTTAACACCCTGCTGCGCGTAGTTAGTACTAGCCCATGTGGCCCAAATCATAGGTAGGGCCTCTCTCAAACACAGGGCTAATGGCACGACCTCAATTCTTATGGGATAGTCCTTATCTTCGCCTATTAGTACCCATTAGCTAGCAGCTCTACTACACGAGAGGTTCAATGGGCATTTGAGTTTTGCATAATTTAAACATATTATGTTTCCTACCTCCTCACAGCATGCTACGAGAAATAGCTCCAGGTAACATATTATCTTTTATATCGCTAACCCTCTCGTCTCAAGTCCCCTGCAGTATCCTCCGCCTTAGCCACTTCTGAATTCCTGAAGTCGGACCTTGCTCAAACGTAACGGTTATGATAATAGAACGCACAGCCCAGAATTCCTCTGCAGGCCATAAAAGGTCTACATCATGCCTGAAGTTAGAGTCTGCGCAGGTAAGATTTGTCTACTAATGCTAAGCATACGTACTCTACAGCCTACGTCATGTGTAAGTATTGTATGTGGTTCGAGGTAATAAGTGCGTTTCGATTTTAATGGTTTGCTTATACAATTTTTGCCACATCTCTCAAACATTTCATGCGATACATTCGCTCCTGGTTAATTAGTTTTGGCCTCAATCCAAATTCCTTCTCGGGACTTACATTCCGTATTAGGGCCGCCACCGCAGCCTCAAATTTCAAGTTCCCAACTCATATTGTAGAAGAAGATGGGACGCCGGAAGTCCTCGGCTTACAACCGGTACATTCCAAATCCAGAGTAGTAATCAGGCTCGCTTTCTATAATATGTCTAAATTATGTTGTTATGATAAATAAATGTTACATACTTTTTGGCCCTCTTTTTACAGGCCTAACCTCGCGTCGGTTTCGGCACACCTCAACCGACTTTTATATATAAAAACTACACACACTTTAATGTGCGCCCCTTCCATAATCCAGTACACAAATAGAAGGCGTATGCCTGAAGTTGTGGGAGGGATTCTAAGCCTATTTAAACCCAGCAAACCCCTTACTCACCTGTCTTCGACGATTTCGGAAATTCCCTCCCACCACACCCTCTTTATATATCATTATATCTGGGTGGGCCCTCTTTTTACAGGCCTAACCTCGCGTCGGTTTCGGCACACCTCAACCGACTTTTATATATAAAAACTACACACACTTTAATGTGCGCCCCTTCCATAATCTCGTACACAAATATATATATACACATGTATATGAGATATTTAAAAAAAAAAAAATTATTAACATATTGTTTTTTTTTTACAGCAGCAGAGAGACTGCTTGTCAGTTTAGGCACTCCCCTTGCAGGCAGCACTATGGACGCCTATTGTGGCCATGTGACCGCTGTTTCAGAGCGATCACATGGCCCGTGGTGGCCTAATTTGCCAAGCAAGGACTGTCTGGGCTGTCAGGCAGTCCCCCCAGACCGAGAGCAACACCAATTGCCGGCAGGGTAATGGCAGCGATCAGGTAAGTAATAAGGACATGCCGCAGACGGACCGTTTTATGTCGGACGTACCTAGTACGTCCGCAGTCCTTAAGGGGTTAATGGCGTGGCTTACTTCAGTGGGGCATTAGAGACTAATGCACTCTCCAAATCATACAATAGCTTGTTTGGCCCAGAACACAGTGTGGTTCCTAGGTTTCTAGTGTCCCATATAATCTTTGTATTTTGTCTTTGTTTTTTGATCTGGCTTTTCGCTGACTATTCAGTTTTCTAGCTCCTTTGGCCCAACTTTGGCTATAGTTCTTGGGATTTTCTGGCTCCCTTTAACCATGGCTTGTTCTGATGTTCCTTTATTATTTTTTATTTTGTTTTATTTAGTCCAACCATTCTAAGGACCGTTATAGGTACTTCCTCGGTTTCTATTTCCTGGTGGGTTTATATTCTGCGTGTTGTGTCATATCATCACGATTTGCAATCCACTCGACACTTGTCCATAAAGATTTTTTCTAACATTGAGAGAGTATGTGCATGTACCACAATGAACTACCAAAACATAAATAAAAATAGAATATAACAAAGCATTACATTGTAATGGTCCACATTAAATATTGCCCAACATGCAAATATACAAATATTGTTTCAGTTTGGTAATCGTATTGTTAGCGTTCCTCCATAATCAAGGAAACATACAATCAGGAACACTTCAAGAGCTGAAGTTTAATCTGCAATTTGTTTTGCACAAGTGCATCGTGAAAAAAAAGCTGTGTTGTATAAGCTTGTGGTGGGGGAAATCTGGTTTTGTCCCAAGCAGTAGTACATGCCTCTCTAAGGAAAAAGGTGCATTTAAAATTCCGTGCTCTAACAATTAACAAAAGTTTAGTTTTTTTACTTTCATCAATTCTTTTTTTTCATTTATGGGGTTTAAGATTACTTTTGCTCACATCAAATACATTTATTTATATAGAATATTGCTGAGTAATGCTATAATAAACCATTATGCCTCCATGTGATAAAAGATAGCCATGCCTGTTGCTACACTGGCCTGGCGATCTCCCCATCTGTGCTCTACACATAACATAAACAGATATTACTAGCCCAAAAGTGGATGGTTGCTGCCTTAGCCCCTTAAGGACCAAACATTTGGAATAAAAGGGAATCATGACATGTCACACATGTCATGTGTCCTTAAGGGGTTAATTAAACAGGACTGAATAATGCTTGGTGACAGTGGCCACATTCAAGAGTATTCCCAAATATGGAGAAAAGCATGTAGTCGCCAACACATAGGATGGCAATACAAACATTATCATCATTTTTCTATTAAAATTTTACCAATGCACCAAAATGTTAAATAATGAAACCAAGTACGTACCCAATATGCTTTTTCCTCAGTAGCACAATTTTTTTCTGGAAATGGGAAAAATGCTCAGAGATGCCAGGGATTTCATCTCAAACAATCCTAAGAAAGACAAAAAAATAGAAATGCTCTCAATAAAAAAGAAATATAATACATCCTTTCAATATACAAATGCACGGCAGTTCCATGTTCCATCAGTTAATTTATCATTTACGATTGCATGTTACATAGTGGTTAACGTGCATAAAAGAAGAAATTATATTAGAACCCAATTAAATTTTTTTAATTAAAAAAGATTGACATATATTTAAGACCTTGATTGATCAGCTTGCAAAACAGAAGATAAATTTTATGTATGAATTTCTAAAGTCAACTAAGAAAGAAAAGAAGAGAAGTAGAGAAATATCATTTCATGGCAACGCAGAAAGTGTGACAAACCTCAAATACTCTGTGGGAATCCGCAAGATTTTTTGGGATGATTCTAACCAAAGATTAGACCACACTGCAAAAATAATATCAATATATTTTATATTTCAGGCTGGATATTTTGCAACTTCCTTAAAACGGAACAATAACACTACATCACCCAATTGTGGTTTTAATTCCTTGAATAGAACTCTTCAAACTGCCTTTATTTTATATAGATACGTATTCTGTATAAATAGACATGATAGATAAAATGTATACATTGTATTTTAAAATAATAGTTCAAAAATCCCAAAAAAGGGAAAAAAATAAATCTCAGTTCACATCCTGTCAAAGAATGAGCGTAAACCGATGACGGCGTAGAGAAAAGGAAGTCCAAGCTTCTTTGTGAATAATATATTAATAGAATGTGCTTATTAGATACCTACCATAATCTATTGCATAAGGCACACCTGTGCAATAATCATGCTGTCTAATCAGCATCCTGATATGCCACACCTGTGGGGTGGATGGATTATCTCGGCAAAGGAGAAGTGCTCACTAACACAGATTTAGACAGATTTGTCAACAATATTTGAGAGAAATAGGCATTTTGTGTACATAGAAAAAGAATAGATCTTTGAGTTCAGCTCATGAAAAATAGGAACAAAAACAAAAGTGTTGCGTTTATAATTTTGTTCAGTGTATATGGTACAAAAATACATCACTGATAAAACTCACAGGAAAAATAGAATCAAAGTAGGGATCCATTATACTTGAATTTATGGGTTTGCTTAACCCTTCAAGACAAATTGTACTCCGGAAATGTTAGTTTATCTTGCAAGCAGATATGTCGCTCTTTAATTCTCAGGAGAGCTTCTAAAGGCCTTTAGTCAGGTTGAGTGTATTATTCTTACTGGTGATATCCATTTTTTCTCAATACTGAATGGCTATTAATGCACAAAATTAAATTGCTTTCATAGTAATGTTACATTTACAATAGTTTGCTTCCAAATGCATTATGTTTAAATGTACTGAATGGCCTAAAGTAAAAGCAATAAATAAAAGTCTATTTAGACCAATATTAAACTAACATACAACTGCTAGAATACAGGTATTTTTCAGTATTTTGGCTACAAGGGTTATAGAGACGAGGAACAACAATTAAGTAACATAATCAAGTGAAAAAAATGTAATTCTACAACTATATACTGTGGGCTACGTTATTTTGTTATTGCAGTATTCAATTTTTTATATGCATTTTACTTTGAGTACATTCGTGTGACCTTTATTATTTTACTTGATTATGCTACTTTATTTTAGTTTCTCATTTGGAGTGGGTTAGGTAAGTCCTCTGAAGGTGGTTTAAAAGACCCAGTAACATTAACGGAGAATAAAAAGAAGGAAATCAGAAGCTAGTTACCCAAATTTTATATCCTGAATGTTAGCAAACTTGACAATTAGCATAACTAAAAATAAGTCAATCATCGGGTGCTCTCATAAATCATAATAATAACAAAGTATTTGACCAGGAAAGGCACATTCAGATTACTCTGGTTTTCAAGTACGTACGTCCTCGGGATGTTACCTCAGCCCAACATCCAGTTGGGATATTACCCTATTTTAATAAGAAGAAATAATAAGTAACAACGTAAAGTAAAGAGTACATATTAAATAGATCCTACACAACAGAGAGTATATTTAACTCAATAACGTAAGAGAATACAAAGATAACATTGGAAAGTAAAAAGGAAGTTGAGACAGAGCTGTGAAGTCATGGATACAAATGATTTAGTTAATGTCCTGATCTTAAATCCTGTTAGGCGAGATGTTTTACATCATCCTTGTATATACAAGTGTTACACAGCCCAAGGTCCCTAAACTACATCTGCTAGATATAGATTGTATGATTGACTAAGAGCCACATTAGTTATTGATCTTTACTCTTCATTATCTCCTTTTAGGTTATGGCTTTTCCCTCCACATAGTGCAGTGGAGATATTTACTGATCATCAGAGTTCACTATTGTGTACAGGTTAAGATGACATGTTTGGTATCCCTAAGGAATTCTCTTACAATACCCACTGTAATCGAAATCACTGATAGCAGTAAGCTTACGCCCGTACATTATTTAGTTTTCTTTGGTTTTATAATGCTCACTTTTCACTTTTCAGATTTGAGATTATATGTAATCTTTTCAGTTTCACTAGTATTTCCATTTAAAAATGTTTCAATTAATATGACAATTTCATGTTCATCAATAACCTACAAGTTAAAAATAGTTTGTTCATACGTCATGACGGATAGGCTGCCTTTATATAGACTATTATGTAATGTACGATGCAGATCTGTGATGCATGAAAAATGGCTTGTGACTTGCTATTGAATGTTTATGTCTGACATGCATCAGAGTAAAAGCTCAAGATCTTGAATATGCTTTTACGTACAAGTGGTCTGGTAGCATGAGCCAAGGGTCTACGTTTTAATATTAACATCTACTAAAAAGCAAAATTCGAGGTCTGAGTTGAATTACAATAAACCTTTGCAGTTTTGAAAATATAATATGCTGTGGACCAGAGGTAAATTAACATGCCAGATTTTACGGTAATCCAATGTTTGCTATGTGTGCCCAGTCACAGGTTAATTAAAGACTAAAATGTCCATAATGTCTCCTATTTAGGTCAATAGCTGTACGTAGGTGCCTTATTAGAGTGCAACAATATCTGTTTGAAAATAAATATTTTAATTTATAATGTCTATTACTAGATTTCTTTCATACATTTTTGGAATTTTATTACATTGTGTTCTAGATTGTGGTTACATTTACAATACATGTTTTTTATATTAAAAATATTTTTTTATACATTATAATAAAATGTATAATGTACACCTATAGTAGATCATGATGAGAAATGCAAAAAAGATACCCCACTATTAAGCCACGTCAGTTGGTGCCATCAGTTTATAACAGTGAAATATCATCATCCTTGATGCAAGGGGTGCTAACATGACTGCTACAGCCAGTCAAATTTACCATAATATTTTCCAGACCTCTATCCTATATCCTGCAGCCACTACACGTCCAAGTATAGCATAAAAAAAGCAATTTCTAGACTATATTTAATAAAACTATCCAATTATCTTATCTTAAAAAAAACAAAAAAACTTAATAGTAGAAATTCTGATTTTACAAAAAAAATCCATATCACAATTAAACTTATCCTGCTCCCACTGATGGCTCAGACCTAGGTTAAAATTACAGTTTCAGAGAGGCAGCACATTTGCAATTAATAGGTCATTTTTGAAAAACCAAGGTCATTTATGAAACAGAATGGTACAGACGTCCACAGTTTCCAGTCTAACACCACCAGTGGGAATATTCATAGCTGCTTAGAAAATGCCTGATGAAAATGAGAGATTTTATTAATTATCTGTCTTGTTTGAGCATGCATGAATGGCAATATTTAAATGACTGCACAGTGACACTGTTCATGCCAGGTTTCATTTATTAAATGGAACTAGCTAAAACGTGCAAAGAACAATGTGTGGTCCGTGTAGTGTATGCATTACATGGAGAATATATGGAGCTTGAAATTATTTAGCAGTAAGAACGGGACTTTATTCATCTGAAAGGGCACCACCTCACCTTGCCTGAAAAAGTAAATAAAAAAGAAATTTAAATAGCCAATAAAAAGCTCATTTTTAGTACTGAAGAATTTAACCAAAAAATTCACTTTGTCTTGTTATCAAATGCCTTTATTTAAAGGCACACAATTAAGAGATCAAGAAAGAGGTAGGAGGACACAAAATAGATATCAGAAGCCACAGATGCAGAACATGCACTAGAATGACCGAGAAGAGCACTATAGTATTGTCGATTCTATAGTGGGAGTGGAGAACTCTACGATAGACATTCAGAGCAGAAAGACCAAGATGTACAAGTGGAATCTGTAATTTCAATGCGGACAAAGAGAGGAAAAGAAGAGGACATATCAGAGGCTGATAAATAATGTGGATAGATAAGAAAGATAAAAACATAGATAATATCAGGTTATACAATTAGAGAATGGAAGCGAATAAATGAGCGACCGGAAAATGAGAAATAAGTAAAGAGAGAGATAGGAGAAATATAAGTTGGAGCATCGATAGGATAAGGAGGGGAGTTAAAATGCAAACTAACATGGAAATGGTCGCCAATAGTAGACTAAGCCTTTCTAAAACCAGATATTTCAGATACACGCATTATTCAAATTATAGCCTTTCCTTAGTGTCCTAACATTACGTTAGCGAATTTATAAATTGTAAAAAAATTTGTAGGATGATGAAATGTAAGTACTCAATAAGACATCACTTAATCGAAGCTCTTGTCAAGGATTCAGGTATCAGAAGAATAGAAATTCTGGAGGATTTACCTGGTGAGCAAGTACATTTGTCAGATTATAAAGGTTACAGACTTACAGCTATTCACAGATATAGATTAATATGACAAATGACAAGCAACTGACTCACAAAAGATATTCTGGTATTCAGTGTTGATTTAATAGCTTGCTGTATATAGCTTGTCTAGTTCGACAATTACAGCTTTACAGTATTTATGTTTCAAGACATGTGATGCATTGAAGTGATCAACTATAAACATGCCAAGCAGACATGAACACAGCTAAAAGACTATCCATAGTTTTTTTTTTTAATATTTTCAGCTAGCAAGGGATTATCAGTGTATATCATGATCCCTCTGACATACCTCTACTATAGCATAACAAAGTAACCAAAAATTGGAGCTCCCTATGCTGGACAATGGGACAAGGTGCTCTGTTGTCCAACCTTGGTCCATTCCCATAAACATGGGGAGGAGCAGGACATCCCTGGTCTTGAGGTCTGTAAGTCTTTGTCTGACGACTCGGTGCAACTTAAAATAGAATCTGAATACATCTGATGAAAAAAACTGCCATTAATGTCAGCTATCACCTTTAGAGAATTTTTTTCTGCTGTTAAAAGAACACTATAGGCGCTTGCTTAACCCTGCATCTGAAAACATTGCCGTTCTGCAGTAATAACAATATTTTCATTGCAGGATAAACCTGTCTAGAAGTGCTAGTAAATCTCCACCATTACTAGCAGGTTGTCTCTTAGATACCATCTGATTGATGACTGCATCAATCAGAGCATGCACACTAGCATCCCAATGCTTTCCTATAGGAAAGAATTGGATTGGGTGAGATCACTGATTATCTCAACCAAAGAGGTGGAGCTAAACTCCAGAGACAAAGAAAGAACCTAAGGGAGACTCAGAGGTAGAGACAATGTAGCCCTCACAAGTCTGCCCTCCAGAGTAAGGAGAGCAACCCATAAATTAGATAAACATAAAACTTAACTTTTAATAAGTTTACTAAAAGCCCAACAAATGTGGGAAAATATGGTAAAAACAAATACTGATAAGTGCTAAATAGCATACATACAGGAACCTGAGCATAAATGTTGCTGAAAATAAAGGATAGAGGAAGGGGAAAGGGGAGACAAAAAATAAATAAATAAATAAATAGATGAATAAAACCAATCTGCAAGTGGCAGGAAAAAGGTTCATGAGGGAAGGTAGGAATAAAGAGAGGACTGGTATTTGGTCCAAAAGCTGTGCCCTAGCGTGCCTTGAAAGGCACCCCTTAAAAAATCCACTACTCAAAAACCTCCCAAGTTCCCAAAATATAAATTGAAATAGAAAACAATAAAAACTTAAAACAAAGCCCTAGTACCACTAACCCCCAGCAACAACAAAAAAAGAGAAAAATAAAATGTAATGAAAAATTATCGATCTAATATTCCATCTTAGCGTGGTGGCTTGTCCTAGTCTGAAGACATAACTACAGCATCATCCCTAATCTAAATGCCTGACCACTGCTAACAAAGTCCCAACGCGAGTTTCGCCAAGTGCTGGCTCTTCCAGGTGCGTCAGAACTTTCTTAGTGTATATCCGCCATCTTGACAACTCTACTGTTAACAGGCGAGGTCACATGATCACTTTATTTTATTATGGAATGTAACTTTCAAATCTACTGTTAGTGTGAACTTTTTGACTTTTGTCAGGGGTTTTGTTTTAGCTATATTTAGTTTATAAATTGAGTTCAGAAAGTGTTACACAGCCCATACCTCCTTTTTGGTTTTTAGAACCATCTTCCTTCATGGTAGAAGAATAGCCTAATGGGAGGACTGATTTTGTGAATGCTGTTACAAGAAATTGACATGAATACTAGAATTTTATCATAAATATCACACAGTAACAATCAATTTCCCAAATGTTTAGCAAAACTAACTATAACAGCCAAAGCACAAACAGTAGCTTATTGCTTACAAAACAAAATGACCATAGCTAAACTCACACTTCTAAATATACCAGTCCCTTATTTTGATAATTGCCTCAGGTCACTCTGATTTATTAGTTTTAAATAAAATCGATAACAATAGTGCAACTAGCCATATGGGAAACATTTTGCAACATAGTCAACGCTTTTAATGAAGATGAAACCAAAGGGCGTTTTTTTTCTAACACTACAGCGATTTTCTCTTTTTTATTTTTAATATTGTACAGAAGGAACGCTGACTGATTGAATTACTGTTTGCAAATACAGTAACTTTCACAACAGAAAAGAAATAAAAATCTTTATAGATATGATTTTATTATGATTCATAAATCTAAAGTTGTCTGCCTTTTTTCCCCAAATGTTACAGATGAAATCACTCTGACTATAGATCGTATGCCAAGTCTTGGTATTACAAGGTTACGTTAAGGTCTGCGAGAAAGTAAAATAAGCTAGTGTCAATGAACTGAATGATGCAATGCAAAACATAATCAATATTCTGTAGATATTGAAGATTAGTGCCAACTTTAAGAGCCACTAAAACTTTAGTAATACAAACCTGTACTCCTAAAGCTATAGTGTCCCTGCCCCTATAAGTTTAGTGCTCCCCCTTCACCATAAAATAATAATATAGGGTTTTACTTATCGTCCGCGCCAAGACTACGTCATCACTGATCACCTCATTGATGTGGCTTCCTCTGTGGATTGTCCTATCAAATGCCCATCATAGAGGATCATTGGGGACCTGATGCACGTGCATGGTGAGCGTTGTACGTGCATACAAATTTCCACAAAGGAAATCATTGAATTCAGCTGCAATTGATGATGTTTAACATAGACTGCCACGAGAGCTATTTGCACACATGACAGCCACTAGAAGTGTGTTTATCACATCAAGTTAAACATTGCAGTTTCTGTAAAATAGAATTGCTTCAACTTAAAGGTTAAAATGACAGGGCCACTGAACCCAAAACCACATCATTGAGATGAAGTTGCCTGGGTGACTTTAGTGTATTTTGATCAAGTGCATACAAATAAATATCTTTATGTTTAGATATCATATGTCTGACTTCTGAATAAAACTATTTCCTTGTTTCAAAGACATATTAAAGATATTTTAAGACAAATATTCATAAAGAAATATGTTTTGGAAGTATCAGAGGCAATTTCATTTTTAAATACAACTAAAACATGTCTCACTTGGCATACCCAAAATTGGCCTTGATTTACCGTATATACTCGAGTATAAGCCGAGTTTTTCAGCACATTTTTTGTGCTGAAAAACCCCAACTCGGCTTATACTCGAGTCAATAGTCTGTATTATGGCAATTTGCATTGCCATAATACAGACTGGGGGAGAGGGGGGCTGGCAGAGCTGTAACTTACCTGTCCTGCAGCTCCTGTCAGCTCTCTCCTCCTCCGCGCCGTCCGGTCAGCTCTTCTGTCAGCTCACACTGTAAGTCTCGCGAGAGCCACGGCTCTCGCGAGACTTGGAGCTGACCGAGGTGCTGAACGGACGGCGCGGAGGAGGAGAGAGCTGACAGGAGCTGCAGGAGAGGTAAGTAAACTCTCTGCAGCCCCCACAGCCCCCCCCCACTGAACTGCCAATGTCACTAGACCACCAGGGAAGGAGAGCCCCCCTCCCTGCCATGTATCAAGCAGGGAGGGGGGACAAAAAAAAAAAAATCGAAATAATAAAATATTAATAAGTACAAAAAAAATAATATTACAAATAAAATAAAATAATAAAAAATAACAATAAAAAATATTAAAATAAAAAATAATAATACAATAAAATAATAAAAAAATTATTAAAATAATTAAAAATAATAATAATAAAATTGCCCACCCCCCACAAAGGCTCTGCAACACACACACACACACACACACACACACACTGCACACACATACTCATACACACTGCACACATACACACACACTGATCACACACACACACGCTGCACTCATACACACACGCTGCACTCATACACACACGCTGCACTCATACACACACGCTGCATTCATACACACACACTGCATTCATTATATACACACACTGTAAATAAATATTCAATTAATATAATTTTTTTAGGATCTAATTTTATTTAGAAATTTACCAGTAGCTGCTGCATTTTCCACCCTAGTCTTATACTCGAGTCAATAAGTTTTCCCAGTTTTTTGGGGTTTGATTAATTTTAAAAAGTTTTTTTCCCAAAATCTTAAAATATCATGTATTTTTTGATATTCTAATATTTTGGGGAAAAAACTACTTTTTAAAATTAATCAAACATATCCATCTAACTATACATATATATAACAATATTACAAAATATTAAAATAGTTGCCAAACCTTAAATAATTTTGAAAGTTTATACTAAAATTATTTGAAAAGCTAATCCAAAATTTAAAATTGATACCATTATCTGTTAAGGCAATTTAACTCCTAAATGGCAGAGAATTGAGAAGTGAGACTGCAGGGGCATGATTTATATACCAAAATGGCTTCATTTAACTAAAGTTGCTTTTGTGCCTATAATATCCTTTTAATAAACAGAATGTAGATGCTGCGTATAGAATTAAATATGACTTGTTACGAAAAAGCATTTAAAGCTGTTAGAAAAATGGAACTAGTACGAATGGAAGGATTTGTAGTTACCTGTACTAGCCCTCAATTACTAAGTAGAGCCTAATGTGATTGTAAAGGCTAACAAATGTGTAATAAAAGTAAAATTAAAAGGAGTAAAGGAGTTTAAGCATGCGTGGAATAGGCATAAGGGTAGCCTAACTATAAGATAAGGCCAGGGACTAATGAAAGTATTTAGAAAATTGGGCAGACTAGATGGGCCGAATGGTTCTTATCTGCCATCACATTCTATGTTTCTATGTTTCTATGAAATAGCAAATATTTGTAAAAATTATTACAGTAACATAAATAATATAAAAATAGCAACAAGATATAGAATGGTTCAAAGAACAAGTGACAATAAAGTAAATGCATTATCATTAGCTTTTAGGTTGCTAGATCAATCCAGGGCTTGCTACACTGAGGAAGACGAATTGAGGAAGCCATCGTAGTACATAGTGCATAGTGCAAATATCAATTTGAATAATAGAAAAAATTCTTAACTGAAGTAAATAAAAACTGCCTTAATAAACACCTACAGTATACAGCATTAGCAAACAAATATTGGTATTGGCTTATTGAAGGACCCAGAGGTGATACTGTTCCCTGCACAATGTTTGCTGATTATTCTCAGTTCTTTATTCTTTAGGTACATTTTTATCATGAGCCTTTTTTATCAAAAGCCTGTTTGAAGTTATTGTACGGTTATTGGCTTGTGTGTCTTTGCTGTTTGACTTTTGGCTAGCTTTCACATTTGGTTTTGTTTTGTAAGGCTATAAATATATCTGCAATTGATATAAATATCTACAGAATTGTGTTAAGAATATAATCCTAAAATATAATCCTATGCTCTTAATATCATGACTGGAAACTTTGTAATTCAATGTTTAAATCTAAATGGAATTTATACAGGGTGAGTACCTTGTGGTATCATCTGTGATCAAGAAGATATTATGGCTATGTCTTCTCATTAGTTCAAAAACCTATATGATCAGTCAATACAATATCGTATGAGTTTAATATAATTAGAGAACTATTTGATTCCTGACTCTTACAATCTGATTATTACCTTGGAAAACTGAGATTTGAGTAAAACCAGAGATCAATAAATAACTTGCAAACATCAGACAAAAAATTCAGAGAGCCTGTAGATTTTAGTATTTTCACATTGATCCTTTAAAATGTGTTTCTCACATCACCAATTAGTTCACAATTTAATGTGTGTAACCTCTGAAATGTTGGTGTAGAGATTAGAAAACAATTTCCGTTAATTTTGGAATTCTTAAGAGCCTCGGTTATCCTTGATATGCGTTTTTAAATAAATGACCTTTTTTCAACCAACACAGAAAGTAGGAACTGTGATCACGTGATGTTAGGAGTGTTTTGTGGTTTGAGAACAGAAGTTACATACTTTAAGGTATGATTCCCATGGAATATGCATATAGATAATAAAACTCCATAGTAGTCAGGGCTGCCATCAGAAATTGGGGCCCCTGACAAAGCACAAGGTCTGTGTATAGTGTATAGTGAAAGCAGTGTCTGTGTATAGTGAATGCAGAGTGTTTGAATTTGTAGTGGATGTAGTGTGTGTACTGTGAATACAGGATGTTTGTGTAGTGGATGCTGTGTGTACAGTTAATGCAGAGTGTGTGTCAGTATAGTGAATCCAGAGAGTGTGCATAGTTTAGTGAATGCAGAGTGTGTGTTAGTGTGTAATGAATGCAGAGTGTGTGTTAGTGTGTAATGAATGCAGAGTGTGTGTTAATGTGTAGTGAATGCAGAGAGTGCGTGTTAATGTGTAGTGAATGCAGAGAGTGTGTTAGTGTGTAGCGGATGCAGAGTGTGTGTTAGTGTAGTGAATGCAGTGTGGTAATGTGTAGTGAATGCAGATGATGTGTTAGTGTGTAGCGGATGCAGAGTGTGTGTTAGTGTAGTGAATGCAGAGTGGTAATGTGTAGTGAATGCAGAGAGTGTTTGAGTAGTGGATGTAGTGTGTGTACAGTGATGTAGTGTGTGTTTGTGTAGTGGATGTAGTGTTGGTATGTACTAGATGAAATGTGTTTAGTGGATGCAGTGTCTGTAGTGGATGTAGTGTGTGTATTAGACACAGTGTCTGTGTATAGTGAATGCAGAGTGTTTCAATTTGTGGTGGATGTAGTGTGTGTGTTAGTGTAGTGAATGCAGAGTGTGTAAATGTGTAGCAAATGCAGAGTGTGTGTCAGTATAGTGGATGTTGTGAGTGTGTTAGTGTGTAGTGTATGCAGAGTGCATGTTGTATTAGTGAATGCAGTGTGTGTATTTTATTAGTGTATTAGTGTATTAGTGTATGCACTGTGTGTGTTAGTGTATGCAGTGTGAGTGTTGTATTAGTGTATGCATTGTGTGTGTTGTGTTAGTGTATGCAGTATGTGTGTTTTGTTAGTGTATGCAGTGTGTGTGTTAGTGTATGGAGTGTGTGTGTTAGTGTATGCAGTGTGTTTTGTATTAGTGTATGCAGTGTGTGTTTGTGTATGCAGTGTGTGTTGTATTAGTGTATGCAGTGTGTGTTGTGTCAGTGTATGCAGAGTGTGTGTGTTGTGTCAGTGTATGTAGTGTGTGTGTTGTGTTAGTGTATTTAGTGTGTGTGTTGTGTTAGTGTATGTAGTGTGTGTGTGTTGTGTTAGTGTATATAGTGTGTGTGTGTTGTTTCAGTGTATGCAGTGTGTGTGTTGTGTCAGTGTATGTCGTGTTTGTGTGTGTGTTGTGTCAGTGTATGCAGTGTGTGTGTGTTAGTGTGTGTGTGTTGTGTTAGTGTATGTAGCGTGTGTGTTGTGTCAGTGTGTATGTAGTGTGTGTGCGTGTTGTGTCAGTGTATGTAGTGTGTGTGTAAATGATCAATCTGGGGGAGGGGGAGGGGGAGGGGAAGGAAGGGGCATTTTAACATAATAAAAAAAATTAATTAAATTGTTTCTCCCCCCTCCCTGCTTACCTTTGTCCAGGGAGGGGGGAGATTCCATCCCTGGTGGTCTGATGGGGGGGGCCCCTGCTCCCTGTTACCGCAGAGGGGGCCACGGCAGCACAGAGCCTCTTTTCTTCTCTCCTCCAATAACTCTCGCGAGACCCGCGGAGCGTTGCCATGGCAACCGGGTATCGCGAGAGTTATTAGCAGAGAGGAGAAGAGAAGAGGCTGTGTGCTGCCTGGGCCCCCTCTGCGGTAACAGGGAAGCCAGGGACCCGCGGCTGCACACATAGATAGCGATATTCGCTATCTATGTGTGCAGAGAGGGAAAGTGGGGCCCAGGACTGCCAGAGCAGTCCGGGCCCCCCAGGGCCGCCGGGCCCATGACAACCGTCATGGTTGTCAGGCCCTGATGGCGGCCCTGATAGTAGTAGTGGAAGGAGGCTGCAACTAGCTTTGCTTTTTGCTGGCATTAGTGTAAAGTAGAGATGAAATTATTATATGCATTGTATGCTGACCTTTTCATGTACAAGTCTTATGGATGATAAGTATCCTTTTAAGGTTCTTAAAACCTTTTTATGAGAATTTTGCATTAGTTTGATTAATAATTAGAAGTCCAAACCACCAAATACCAAAGTATGTATACGTTTTATTCACAGTGAATCATATTGAATTGATAGCCACATATTTAAGAATAGCTCATTTTAAAAATTCTCTGATCCAATTCTAAATCTAAACTACAGATTTATGTACTAGAGCCCAATTTGATTTTGTTGTACACTGTGAGAAAATGCAATATATTACTGGCTTGTCGCCAGAAAAAAAAAAAAGCTTCCAATTACAAAGAAATTGTTCCACAGGAAACCAGGAAACCATAGAAACTGCAAAGCAATCAGCTAATGGGATTGCAGTTTCACTTGTATAAAAAATACAAAAATCTGTTTTGTTTTTTATAGGCTTGCTAGAATATCTGATGCCTCAGGGTTTCAATATCCATAGCCACTGGGAATATATACTATACATTTATAGGGCTTTCCTGCTAATTTTGAAGTAGGGGTTGGGTTCTTGTCTTTTTTATAAACTGTCCAATTCAAACCAGAATCTTTTCTCTCTGGTAGTAGATGACTAATGGTAGAAAAAAGGAAGAAGGAAGCAGCGTTTTAGGGGTGCCAGTTTTCTGGAGCTGATAATTAGCTCTAAAAGTATGCACTTGAGTGGTACAATCCCCACCTGGGGATAAACGTGGTGTCTCGGTCCAAAGGGGGAATTCCATATGGTATAGAACATAAACAGAATGAACCAATATAGTGTAGTATGTTCAATCCATCAGAATAAACAAGTATTCATGTAAATGTACATTCACTATTTATTGTGCCCCCTATTGGCTCTCAGTGATGCGCATGTAATGGGGTAGTCCACACACTTAGATATACAGGGGTTCCCACTATATTGATTAACATGGCAGAAGATTCTCACCAAAGATATATAAATAAAACAAGAATAAAAATATAGTGCACACTTTTAAAATAGGTAAAAGTAAAGCAAGGAGAGCTACTCACAAGTGGAGAGCAAAGGAGGTTTTGCTCAATCCATATGTGTAGGTGGTATACTCCACCAACTTTTATTACTTTTACCTGTTTTAACAGTGAGTACTATATTTTAATTTCTGTGTTATTTATATCACTCTGTGAGAATTTGCTGCTATGTAAACCAATAGAGTAGGTATCCCTTGCATACCTAAGTATTTGGACTAGACCATTATATGTGTATCACTGAGAACCAATATTTTATGCTGGTGTTTTGAACATACTACACTAAATAGTGTTTTTCTGTTCATGTTCTATATCATTCAGAGTTCCTACATTGGATTAAGAAACCAAGTATATCCATAGACAGGGATTGTACATCCCAGGCATACACATTTGGAGCTATCAGCTTCAGAAAACTGACACCCTTATGGTGCAGCTTCCCTTTCCCTTTTTATTCTACCATTTTGTTTTTGTTTGTTAGCTTTTTTACAAAAAAAACTATTTGGCCCTACTCATACCTATAATATGTGACAGATATTGTAAAAATATGTTTAGGGGGCTTGGGTAAGCCGAGCCTCATTGTAAGAATACCCTCAACCCCAATGCACAGGAACTGGAGGTCAAGTAAATCAATATGCATTTTTTTGCATCCATTTTTTTGGCTAACCCTTTATCTCATTGCACAACGGATGGAGTAGGAGGTAGAAGCCATTTGTTGGGGTTGTGTTTAGTATATCTCTTTTTCTTAAACCCCGCCACACATCGGGCAGGGTTAGAGGGGGACCCTTCTCGGCCTCCAGTTGATACCATGCTCTAAGGAATTCCCTATCTATTTCTTCTAAACTTTGCAGATATACTTTAAGTAAGGATGAGAGAGCAGCTTAGTCTTCTACTGATAAATGTTAATATCGTATGGATCCAGTGGCAGAAACACCGTGGTCCGGCCGCCCTGCGGGCCCCTTCGGGCCCCTTCGGGCCCCTGCGAGCACAGTGCCCACCACCATGTGGCTGCATGTTTTGGGGGGGGAATGTACGGGGGGGATGGTAGACATATGGGAGGGGTGGTGTATTGGGGTGGTAGATGTATGGGGGGGCAGGTCAGTTTTTGCACCGGGGTCCTATGGTTTCTAGTTACGCCTCTGTATGGATCCCAGACTTTTTTTATTTCAGGCTTTTCATGGCAGAATTATGGATATACATATCAAATGAGATTTACTGTTTGCTGCTCTAATTAACCACTTCTGTTGTGTTTTTATGGAATTGTGCAAAGTTTTCACTTACACTAGGAAAAACACATGCTGACAGTAACACGTTATATAAATCTCCAAAAAGAGTGAAAATATAAAAAAGAAGCTAGCTGAGGTCAGGATAACGGATTTCAAGACAACCAATAAGGAGCCAAGTTTTAAACCTGAAATACCCAAAAGGATTCTTAAAGGAGATTAATCTAAACTTAGCCAAATATCTCAATTGGCAACAAAACTGGGCAGAGGAAGTTTTAAATAAGCTAGATTGATGATCTCATTACGCTGCATCAGTGTGATGACCCCAGAATGTGTTGAATTGGACTTGATAACATAAATCCCTTATGTAAGTTATTGGCTTAATAGAGCTTAATAGAGCTGATTAAATTTTTAAGAGTGATAACCGATTATGTTTGGCTCACGTGTATAAAATGTTTAGCCTTCTAGAAAAAAAAAAGAATTAGTCAATATTTAGTCTTCTATTTTTCATAACATACACTGAACAAAATTATAAACACAACACTTTTGTTTTTGCCTCCATTTTTCATGAGCTGAACTCAAAGATCTAAGACTTTTTCTGTCTACAGCTGATGTTTTCAGCTTCCAGGCATTGTGCTGTGTGATAAAACTGCCCATTTAAGAGTGGCCTTTTATTGTGGCCAACCTAAGGCACACATGTGCAATAATCATGCTGTGTAATCAGCATCTTGATATGCCACACCTGTGAGGTGGATGGATAATCTCACCAAAGGAGAAGCGCTCACTAACACAGATTGAGACAGATTTGTGAACAATATTTGAGAGAAATAGGCCTTTTGTGTACATAGAAAAAGTCTTAGATCTTTGAGCTCAGCTCATGAAAAATGGGGGCAAAAACAAAAGTGTTGCGTTTATGATTTTATTCAGTATGTATATATTTATATATATAAATAATATGTTGAAGCAAGGTATTTGCACATGTATATAAGTCTGCATGCAAGGAATGGATTTAAAATAATGATTCATTGCAGTCATGGTACTAAACATAGATCCTATTAAAAGTCAAGATTTGAGGACTAAAATGTTTAAATATTCTATTGTACTTATGTTATAATTGTTTTGAAATGTTAATATTATGTCGTTTGGGCGACTCTATAAATAGAACCTAATAAATGATCACAATGGGAATCTGCTGCATTGCTAAATAACATTTTCAATTAAAACTAATTTAATTCATACAAGCTTTTAACTGGAAATAATTTTAGGCTGCTTTCGGAAGCCCCAAAATAGTTCATATACAATCGGTGGTACCACGTCTTATCATAATTCATGTTCACATTTAAATCTAACTGAATAACAGGTAACAATTATAATATATAAACTATTCTTTCATTAGTTTTTTAACCATGGGAAATGAGGAAATAATTCACAAGGTCTGGTTTGATATAACTTTACGTTATTTTTGAGTCAACATTGTCCAAACTAGTTTCTAAGTTGACTAATGATAATGATACATATTTGATTAGGAAGAAGTAGTTGGGATGTTACTTTGTTCAAATATTGTGTAGGTATTGTAATTACTCAGTGGAATTCAGTGGAATACATTATAAAAGGTTAAGTTGACCGTGCCTGGAAGAGGACATATGACTTACTAAAGGCAACTCAGGTGTAAATATGGTACTAAAAATAAAATAAATAATATTTTTTTTCTTTCTAGCTGCTTATTTGGGTCCACAATATTTTTTGTTAACCTTCGCTCTGTCATAGTGCAGTATATTATATATCTCCTTAGGTGTGTGGTAGTTCTAGGTGAAAGAGAAGTATATTTTAATATTTTTTGTCCAAATAAGGAACTATCTGCTAACTATGATGCGTGGCTATGCTTCTCAAAATGACAGCAGTGCCCATAGCAGTCTGGATATATTTTCAATAGATGGGTTTGTTAAAATACATAGTAACAGATGATATTACTCTGTCGATATTCCTTTTAATAGATTGTCTGTGATCAAATTGTTTGAGTTGGCATTAATCCCAGGAGTACGGGGATTTGCTAAAGAGACAAACAAAGAAAGGGGAGTCTATAAACACTATGAAGAATGACTCATCTTATACATTATATGATCCTCATCGCAGCCAAGACACATCTAACCCACTTATTAATGAGGCATAGTAAAGTAAAGATGACATAATAGCATCTTCTTTTCCAAGTTATACTTAAACGGTCACTTGAAGAATACCTACAACATCGTATTATAGTATCGATTGTGCATGGAATCTTTGGGCACCAAATCCACAAGTAGTTTTGATCATTCTGGACTCTCTGCTGTTTCACTTCTGCATTTCCCATACAGGACTGTCTAACTCAGATGTGATGTCGACAATAATGGGGGTTGGAGAAGAACAAAGGCAGTGCAAAGGCAGTACAACTCTAATTCAAATACAATTCCCCAGATTTTTGTCTTATTGCAAATGATGTTGTCCTAGTATCATTGACAACTCTACTTAACCAGTAGCCACCCTTACTTCTTGCAGGTCCCTGGGAGAGATAAATGTATATTGAACCCAACCTGGTTCAACAATAATAATGCATGGAGGGTAAATACCATTATTACCATTACATCAATATTTTGTATATTGTTGTGTGTTTTTCATTCAGTTATTCAGTTTATTCATTCAGAATGAAGGATTTACTTTATGTAGCTATTGGAGTGTGCATCCTTATCTTTTGTAAGAATCCAGCGTGGTTCACACAAACACATAATTAGTCACTTATAAACATTTAATTAAACATACATTCATTTAAAAAGACATACACATAAATACCATGCACATAATTAACTGTTCGGACACATGCAGAACTTGCCAAACAACAAAATCTAATTATAAAAATGCTCAAACATGCTTACATACATACACATAGGAACACGCATACATAGATCACAGATACATACTAACACATGTGTAATACAACAACACTAATATGTATACCTAGAAACATATCCGTACACAAATTGTATAGATACACACTGAGATGCGTACACAGACACACGTGCATGTGTGTTCATATATATTGACAGACATACATTGACACACAATTATAGATGTATTAACACACTTACACAGACATACTCTCATGCACACACAAGAGACTCACAGTAACACACAGTATTAGAAAAAGGGTCCAGGCACTCCATTGTCTTTAGGCACCTTTACTGGAACTCCCAGTGGAGTCTTTGTCAAGCTTGAACGTTGCAGTGTTCCAAATGTTAAAATAAAGGTGCCTGAAGACATGGATCCTTTTTCTAATACTGGTATTTATTCTATCTTCTGGGCTCATGCTAACCCTTGGTTCAGCTGAGCACCCTGTCTTAAGTGAATTGAGTGCGGTTCCTTTTCATATTTTCACAGTAACACACAGACACAAATACACATAGATAGACAACACACATATGTACACATATGCAAACTCACATACAGTAACACACACAGGTTATTCACAAAAGTGAGAATAGAAAGTGAATTAAAAGGGATTTTCAAATTTAAAACCAGAATAGATAAAATCTAGCAATTCCCTAATACAGCATTGCTTCCACATTGACTACTTGGACCTTACATTTGACGTTCACTTGAATTCAGTATGAATTCTCACTTTAGTGAATAGCCCTGTTAGTTTACAAGCCTTGCTAACACACATAGTAACACACATTTACCAACCCAGATTTTATCATCCCTTTCTCTCCACCTGCTCATATCCCACAGGGCCATAGGCAGGATGCCTTCATTAACATAGGGATAGTAAGTACAGCTACATGATACAACAAATGCAGGGTGCGCTAAGTAGGACAATGAGAGATAATAAACAAAAATAATAAAAAGAGTCTCTTAAAGTACAGCGAAGACCTGGAGTGTATATTGTTCAGTTCTTGCTTTGATCCTCAGTGGTAAATATGAAATACAAAAGCAAAAATAGAGACCAATAGTGCAAAACTGTTTTAGGAAAGCTGGATCACGAACAACATAGAAGTAGAGAAGTGCCAACTCACAATTTAAAGAGCTATGCCCAGCTCTAGGTAAAACAGCATACAGTGGTATTTAATACTCCCCACATGTAGGATATAACTGGACACTTGGAGGTGTATCCTCAAGACTTCTTACAGCATTCCAGATAAGCCTCAGCATATAAAATACATAAAAGGGGGAAAAACCCAATGGTGCAATAACGTAGGTTAACTGCAACTACAGACAACATTGAGGTCCTAAGAGTGCCAACTTACAATTGGGAGAGCTATAAACAGCTCTGAATAAAACAGCATACAGTGGTATTTAAACTCCCCACATGTAGGATATCCTTCTAGCGATGCTTGCAGTGCCGGTCTTATGAAAATAAAATCACAAGAGAGGGCCCATAGTGTTTACCGTATAAAAAAATAGCAGTAAAAGGTAAAATGAAACGTACTTACAGTGTTCAGAGCAGCCACACTGCTCTATGAACCAGGCGTAGGTGGAATAATTCCCACCAGGGATTTCTTTTGTAGTACTGGATCTTTAAAATGATAAAAAATCAGCCAGGATGAAACAACAACAAATAAAAGTAAGTGTGCAAAATACTTTTATTGGATTCTTATAAAAACACAACGCGTTTCGCCAAAACAGGCTTTATCAAGTGCAGCAAAACATAGTAATATACTTAGGGGGTGTTTTTTGTACACAATATCATTTTTACAGTTTCCATTTAAAAATAAATTTAACATCAAAATGAAATTAATTCTTTAAATAACAGAAATCTATACGAAGAACAACCTGAAGTATCAAAAGGTGTTGTATTTCTCTGAATAATTTAGTGATTGGCTATTGTTGCTGAGATTACTCAAATGAATGGATAAGAACACGGTAGCAGAAGCAATTATTAAATGCAGTTACTGACATGGCTTGTAATCGTTTTATGCATGGAACAAATATATGGCTCTAGAAGGTTGGGACAAAGACTTTTCACCCTTGTACGGAAATCACAAATAGGTAGTTGAGTGAAAATTGCAGCCAGCAGGAAGAGCGGTCTGCGATACAGAGATCAGGTCAAGTCAGAGAAACAGAATGAGAAAATTTACAGAGAGACATTTACTATTATTGATCCGAGCATCCTGGCTGCAAAATTGAGACAAAATTGGCATAATAGAAGTGGAATAAGATTTATTAAAGTAAGAATTGGAAAGGCTACATAAGAAAGCACCATGAAAATGCCCTGTGTTTATTTACGGTCAGAAAATGCACATGCATCAATACAGTAACGTGTATGAGACTTCTAAGCATGCGAATTTATTGCTTTCTCATGGGCATAAAACATTGTCCTATGTCAAAAAAATCTCTTGTGAAACAAAATAAGGTCAAGGTGCATGCTAACAAGAGATGAATAAAAACACAGACAGTGTGAAGCCAGCTAAATAAATCATTTTAGGATTACCGGGACAGCAGCTCTCACATACACACTTTTAAAGGAGAAACTGTAGGAAGAAGAGACTGTTATTATGGGGTGCTAGCCAAAAACGAGGTACAGAGGGTGTTGAAGATCTTTCTAAAATATAGTGAAAAAGGTAACAAGACACCAATCTAGGATGAGAAAATTATGAGAAATATAATTCTCATAAATATTGTCAGACTTGGTAATATATCATCTGGAATGGTAGGGCCAACTTAAGTCTAGAAGACAACGGTTAGGAGAGAAAAAGAAGTCCAAGAATGAGGGGTGTGTTTCCACAAGTAAGGATAAATCAGAAGAACACAATTCTTTTTATAGGTAACCATCAGAGTAACCAAGGACAATGTGAAGGTATGTCTTTATATGGAATCGCAGTAGACACATTACACTGGTAAAGTCAATGGGATGCACGCAGTGTCTTCATAACTACGGAGACTGGTGGATCAGTGCATTAGAATACAGATGATGATGAGGAAGAGATAATAAATAAGGGAAAGGTCAGTAAAATGTGTCAGAAAGTAGGCATGACAAGTATAAAGGATTGGAAATGGTTGTTAAGGTCTAGTGTGCAGAATGAACACTACCTGTATGCATTCAGAGAAAAAAAGAGAATATTGATTTAAAAATTAAATATTCAACCTATATTCGCAAAGTAAAATAAAATATGGAGCATTTACAAGTATTGTCTTGACCAGCCAACAGGAGGTGGGTATTTCATGTCTTACTGCAGTTCTCTAAGACAAAACAGTAAGAAAGTAACCACCCTCAGGATTGGCAAAATATGTAACCCAGTGCCTATAATCTCTGGCCAGTCAGCTCTCAATAAATATGTAAAAAAACAAGAAAAGATCCAATACACCTGCTGCATGTTGTGATATAGTCATACATTGATACAACCATTCGGCCCATCTAGTCTGCCCAATTTTCTAAATACTCTCATTAGTCCCTGGCATTATCTTATAGTTAGGATAGCCTTATGCCTATCCCACGCATGCTTAAACTCCTTTACTGAGTTAACCTCTACCACTTCAGATGGAAGGCTATTCCATGCATCCACTACCCTCTCAGTAAAGTAATACTTCCTGATATTATTTTTAAACCTTTGTCCCTCTAATTTAAGACTATGTCCTCTTGTTGTGGTAGTTTTTCTTCTTTTAAATATAGTCTCCTCCTTTACTGTGTTGATTCCCTTTATGTATTTAAATGTTTCTATCATATCCCCCCTGTCTCGTCTTTCCTCCAAGCTATACATGTTAAGATCCTTTAACCTTTCCTGGTAAGTTTTATCCTGCAATCCATGAACCAGTTTAGTAGCCCTTCTCTGAACTCTCTCTAAAGTATCAATATCCTTCTGAAGATACGGTCTCCAGTACTGCGTACAATACTCCAAGTGAGGTCTCACCAGTGTTCTGTACAATGACATGAGCACTTCCCTATTTCTACTGCTAATACATCTTTCTACGCAACTGCCTGAATAATATAACCGGTGCTAGGAACATGGCTCCACAAGGCACCAATAACCATCTCCGTTAACAATGTGTATGTAAGGCACTACATTTAAAATTTTGTTTCCTTCAATATGAAATTGGGGCTCTTCACACCATGTTTTGATAAGTCCCAGCTATGTATATATAACCATTATGCATTATTGCAATAGATCAGGGGATCCCAAAAGTTAGATCCCCAGATGTTGTAGAACTACAACTCACATGATGCCTTGCATGCATTTGGAATGCCTTTAGAATGGCAAAGCATCATTGGAACTGTAGTTTTAAAACATCTACACATCTTCTTTTTGGGGACCCATAAAAAAAAGCTTACAAGAGAATGGCAACACATGTGTTTACCTCTAAGTGTACAGGAAACCAAGACTAGCAAGGTGCATCCATGTGACTAATCATGCCAATCCACACGTTTCACAGGTATCATGGACCAAACATAGTTTTAAGTGTCACAACCCCAAAGAAGTTTTAACCCCTTAAGGACCAAACTTCTGGAATAAAAGGGAATCATGACATGTCACACATGTCATGTGTCTTTAAGGGGTTAAAAAATATATTTGTAATGCACTAACAAATAGAAAAGGATGATAAATGTTTCTGAAATAAAAACAAATATTTAGCATAGAAAAACATGTTTGGCCTCACTGATGAGACAATGCAAGTTGGAATGTTTGACTGTAAATTAAATCTGGAATTTTGAAATCTATTGTTTAGCTATTCTTTCTTTTCAAGTGCATCTCTGTCAACAAAACAACTTGTTTTTAAAAAACAGAGAGAGACGAGGAAGAGTGAAACATATTCTGTAGAATTCTCAACAATAGAGCCAGAGGATACCATGCAATGCTTCAAAATAACTAGAAAATGTTGTGGTTTTCTTAGGTATACTGTTTTCTCCATTCATGTCTTTGTAATCATGGTTCTAAGGCTCTTGGAATGATAGAACAGAAATAAAAACCTACACAAGTGACAACATAAAACCTGTACATAACCATACTTCTTCATTCATAAGGTTCACAATGTTTCTTTACTGTAAATCATTTTAAACTGTAATTGTGTTGTTTTTTTATGTCAATCTGTATTTTATTAAGGCATGTGATTAGGGTGCTACAGAATAAAGAAGGGGAGATGCACGAGATGAGCACAAAATAGATATATTACATCATGGTTTAACATCTAAGTTTAACTGCCTCATTTTTATTTTTTATTTTTTTTTAAAGTAAGTAGGGTATAAACATGGTAAACATTTGCGTCAAGACTATAAACATATCTAATGGTGAAACAATCACGATTTGTTTGCAAGAGTTAAGTAAACATGGTATATTATGGCATATATAAGAATTTCTTGATTGGTATCAGTATATATGAGAAGACAGAAAAGGTAGGTATCGTGCCAGGAACATGTTATTAATATTGTCAAGCAGGTTGTGCCACTTGTGAGCCCGATGTGGGGGACAGGTGTGTGAGGCGAGTGCAGTTCACACTATGCCACGTCCGGTTCTGTGCCGCAACCAATGGGATCGCTGTCCCAGGGACAGGTCCAGATGGTGTATAGGAAAGGGATCTTCCCAACTCCTAGGCGGTTGTCCCTCCACAGCACAGTAATGTTCGTGTTCTGTGGGCTTGCTTTGGGTGGGTGGTCGGCGCCCTGTGCGCCTGCAGTGTCCCTTGTCTTCGGTTTCGAGAATCCGTGGGTGCCTGCTCCGGAGTTCCATGTCTTCTCTCTCTTTGTGTAACTTGGCCTTGGGTGTTAGGGGTCTCTGCGTTCCGCGTGTCTCCAAGAACGCAAGGGTTGCCGACCAGAAGCTTCTCAGGATGGGCCCTCGTCTCGGGAGATAAACAGGCTGTTGAGTCTGCGGCTTGCTGTAGCTTTGTTGCAGTAGGAGGGTTTAAGGTAGCTTGCTGAGCAATGCGGTGCCAGAATTTGTGGCAGATGGTGTCGAACCGGGCCTCAAAGAGGATCCTCCACTGATATCCTAGGCTGTAGTGTTTAGCTTCCAGCATGGTGGCCATCTTGGACACGCGACAAGGTTTGTGTTATGCGGTGCTTCTGCCCTCTAGCTATCCATGTGTGCTCCACCTGCTCCAGTGGGGACCGGGATCTCCACTGCCAGTCCAAAGGGGGGGGGGTAGCAGGGTGCTTGCTGATAAAGAGGTGGGTTCAGTGTTGGCAGATCAGCCGTTTCCACCAACCTCCGATGCACCCTCTGCTGTAGGTCTCAGTCTCCAACAGGTAAAGTATAGCTCCTTATACCCTGGATTGGGCACAATAAGAAGCGCTGGCTCAAGAAGTCTCCCACAAGTTGAGTTTCAGCCACAAATAGCTGTCATTAGGCAGAATCTTGTGGGAGCTACTAGGAGACAAGTCCGCCCCCCTTTAATTGGTTTTTAAATAAGTAATTTTGAATTTCATTTTTCTATCCTATCTATCCTGTTGTGGACCGAAATGTTGTTTTGATCCTGCTCCAATAAATCTGCCCACTGGGTTGAACTTGAGTGCCTGGACCATCATTACTTTTTTGCAAATCACATTGTGAGGATTGGCCATCCTCAGGCCCAGTTGCACTCTGGGATCCAGGAGAGTGTGGTATCTAAATTGGTAATTATAGTCCTGGCATTATGTCTGATGGAGTGGTTAAATAACCCAAAATCTGTATTCATGCACGAGGCACAAACTACGCACTGCAACTCAGCACAGTGAGACCCTGGCGTTACGTACAAAGCTCCTCTGAAATCAATGTTCAGGTAACGGTTAAATACCATCCCCCATGTAAGTGGATTAACTGTATTAAAGAACTATGACTTTTTACTTCTGTGTTATTGTCCTTTATATGATAAGAGCTAAGTGAGAATTATAATAGAATCAGAACGCTTAACGGAAGCTAAGAAATTACACTGCATGTTCTTGAATAGGAGCTGCACTGTAAAAGCAAATTTTAATCAGTGAATACAGCCCGATACTTGGCATTTTTTCTCACAAGGCTGACATTTTGACATAAACAATCTTTGTAGTGTGTGACAGACCAATATTCACTGTGCTAGAGAATGTGAACAAATGTTTCACATTTTTCCAAGCAGCAGATCTTCTCTGCAGCCGGAAAAATAAGTCACAAGCTCAACCATCAATAACTGCTGTACTAGGCCCATAATACCCATGATGATATCTGCATCTAGCCCACGAATAGCCGTGAGCACCATGAGAGAGAGCAATAAATAGGGACCTCGGATATCTGTCAAACAGATACTTTCAAGGTGTTTATTCACCAAACAATGCATTAAACGGAGGACAATTTGCAAAGATGGGGCTCATGCAACTTTTTATAACTTGAGTATTTTGTCTTAAATTGCAATTTTGTTTTCGATTACCCCAAAATTACCATATAAGATCTTCTAAATAACAAAGAAAACAATATATACACCACAGTGTCAGTGAATATAGTGGAATATCAAATATGAAAATACTTAGCTTAAGGTAAAAAACAACAGCCTCCCAAGATCGCTCACCAGAAACAACGACCTTTACAATATATAGAAAACCAAAACAAATATGCGGGATACGGCTGGATAAATCTACAAGAGGAACATAAAAAATATATACAGTGCGATATAGTTAGCACAATCAATTATGCGCTATACATGAATGCACTCACGAGATTGTGTAGAATGAAGCGCTCATAAGGTGCCTCTCCCGATATTGTGGGGGGCTGAAGGTCCCCTTCTCACTGCAAAGTAGCCAATGGTACACAGGACTTCAAATGGGTGAGGATAAAAAAAAATCAGCTGTTTTATTGGTTAGAAGTTGAACAATCACCATCAGCATCGGATAAATGGAAAAAGCGATCGGTCCTACGCGTTTCGTTCCGTTAGGAACTTCCTCAGGGACCGCAATGACAATAAAATCAATTACAAATTTACAGAATGCAAAAAAATATTCTGTAAATTTGTAATAGATTTTATTGTCATTGCGGTCCCTGAGGAAGTTCCTAACGGAGCGAAACGCGTAGGACCGATCGCTTTTTCTCTGCTGATTGGTGGAGAACTCAAATGCCAAGATATGATCACCAGAAACTGTGTTTTTTGTGTTCTTTAAAATACAGGACACTTTTCTTAAGATGCCTTAATATTCCATTATGTTAAGGTAAAACTATATATTTGTTAATTCTCATTTACAGACAGGAAATGTCACAAAAATCAATACAAGATAACTAACAGATAAGAAAACAATAATTTAAATTATGAATTTAAAAAATATTTTGACATTTTCCCGTTCATTTAATCTGTGCTACAGGCCTTTCCTTGTGATACTTGTATAATTCCTCACTAATGGTATTATTCTCTCATTATTTTTTTTACATCCATCAAGTTTTTTTCTAGAAACTTATTCCCTCTGTATTGCCATATTCACTATAATGTATCTTTAGCCTCATATTTATCATATTAGCGCATTTATATTTCATCCCATAGGATGTCACTTGTACAATATCACCTCTGAATTGCTGCCATTGCCCCTTAAGTCTACATTACACATTTAGATACATCACCTCTCTCTATTATTCTCTCCTTCTCTACCCTCATTCTGCATCTCTCTCTTCCAAAGAAATTTTCCTATCACTCATTCAGAAATACTCTGAAGCGCAGAAAGAGATTAACTTTTCTGGGGATCCTAAGCACACAGTGCTGAGTTGGATTAACAGTATCTGTTCATGCACTAAATAAAGAGAGACCATCTCTCTATATCCAAAACTTGTCCAGTACCAATGAATATAGATTCTCTATGTACATGGTTCTTCCATATCATTCTCTTTTGGGGCCTCAAAAAGTTACAATCCTTAATGGACTTTAAAAATGGCTATTTTAACAAACTGTTTTTACTGTTCAATTATAGCTATTACTTACTTGTTTAACAATTATTTTATTGCGCCCTTGTCCAGAGTGCTTTACGTAGATTAACAAATTACACAATGATTTAAGCTAACATTGATACACATTTTCTGACATTTGGTTCACTGTTTGAGTAAAAAAAAAAGTAGCCAATAAAGGAAAAAAATATTAGTAGCAGTAAAAAAATCTATTTATTAAATATATAATATATAGATTGTATTTTTACTGTTCTTATATTTCTTCCACTGCATACTTCTCATTTGATTTTTGAATAAAGTCAACATTTAGTGACTGTCCCTTAGCCACCAATCATCTTTTTCCCAATAATATTATTTTTTGGTGTTATGGATGGAATTCAAAATCACTGCCCAAACTAAAGATGTTCGGAATTGTGCAGATCAGATGGTCCATGATTGGAGCATCTCTTTGGGCCGATGGGTGCTCACCCTGATTTTCAGCTCAGAGTTTGTAAATCAGGGTGAGCATCCATCGGCCCAAAGAGATGCTCCAAGTCTAATAGATACCACCCCGAGTTCTCACACAATGATACATCACATAAACACACGCCTTAATTCACATATACTCCACTCAAATAATTAAATCTTTCATTCAGTGTCTAGGCACCAAAACCGCAACTGTAGAATGTAGTGTCTTTAGTGCTTAGTATATTTCTCTAATACCTTTTGTGTAGTACAGCCTAATAAAGAGAAATAGGACATACTTGAATTGAAATATTTTATTGTGGTTTTTTTTCTGTTATATTCACTGTTTGCAAAACAAAGCACTAGAATAAATTAAATCCTGTAATTTGAGAGCAGATAGCACCTGCTCACTATATTTTGCTGTTCTAAACTAAATTCTTCTAAAATGCATGGATGGTCTATAAATAAAATCTAATTTTTTTTCTACCAGTTTCTTCTCTGTTATTGCAATGTATCCTATTATCCCCATCACTTACAAGCACTTTTGAAATATATATTAGCATAACATGTATTTAAAGTATGACATGCATACATAAATGTAGGATAAATAGTAATTCAGTCTACAGGTATCTGTTCAGAGAAATCTAAAAGTTAAATTCTGTAAATTCACACAATTTTAATGTTGCATTTATTTATTCACTTGTTAGAAAAACAACTGGGGGTTAGAAAAGATTATATGGTATCTGTGGATTAGGAGCTTAGAAGCTGAGAGGTTCTCAAGGAATACAATACAAATAAAGTCCGAAAAGTAAAGGTCTGAAAGAGAAAGGGTGGCTGACGTAAAAAGTGGGGGTCTAAGAAGGGAAGGGAAATTGTTGAAAACTAAATATATATATGGAAGGGCATGCTGGTAAAATAGTTGGGGGACTGAAATTTCAAAGAGGACTGTCGGAAAAAAGTGTGCTTTGAGTAGGATAATGGGGAGCAGAAAATGTTTGGATTCTATGAAGGGCAGGGGTCTGTGGAAAAAGGTGGGGCTTAGTCAAGGGAAAGGGGGCATGTGGAAACATGTGAGATTCTATAAAGGGAAAGAGGGCTGTGTAAATGGTGGGGTTCTATGAAGGGAAAAAAGTTGTGGAAATAGGTGAGGTTCTATGAAGGGAAAGGGTGCTGTTGGAAATGGTGAGATCTGAGAAGGGAAGAGGACTGATGAAAAACACGTGGTGGTATATGAAAGAAAAAAAGGGGGGGGGGGGCAAAAATGAAAGTAACTGGTCTGAGAAGAAAAGAGACTAGAATTTAATGAAATTAAGAAACCATGGACAGGTTTATAATTATAAAGGAATCAGGACACAGATAAGGATAAGAGAGATTTTGTTTTAAGGTGACTTGAAGTTCTAGTATTGGGGCAGACAATATCAGAAAATGAGCTTCTATGCATGGAAGAATTCTATAAAGAGAGAGAAAGGTCTGAAAAGGATGTCGGATATATAAGAATGGAGGTTGAAAGGCATAGAAAATGGTCTGAGAAAATAAAATCGAACATAAAGTGTTTAAAGGACCACTATAGGCACACAGACCACTTCAGCTCAATTAAGTGGTCTGGGTGCCAGGTCAATCTAGGGTTAACCCTGCAGCTGTAAACATAGCAGTTTCAGAGAAACTGCTATATTTACAATAGGGTTAATCCAGCCTCTAGTGACAGCCACTAGAGGCGGTTCCGCGCTTCTCACTGTGAAAATCACAGTGAGAAGTCGCTGGACGTCCATAGATAAAGATTGAGAAATGCTTTCCTATGGACTGTTTGAATGCGTGCGCGGCTCTTGCTGCGCATGCGCATTCAGAGCTGATGTCAGGAGAGGGAGGAGAGTTCCCCAGTGCTGAGGGAGCCCTGGAGTGGAGAAAGGTAAGTGTTTAACCCCTTCAGCCCCCTTCAGCCCGGTGGGAAGGGGGCCATGAGAGTTGCGGGGTCCTAAAGACCCTATAGTGCCAGGAAAACGAGTTTGTTTTCCTGGCACTATTGTGGTCCTTTAAACTATAAACAAAAATGTTTATTCACTAACACTGAATTCTTGTAAACTGAAAAATCAATATTTAAGGTTAAAACACCCAAACTGGGATTATAGTGCATTTAGAGAATTTTGCCACATCAGCTTTTTTTTACCATAGATTTTCCATTTGGTATTTAATCCGCTATAAATCACTTTTCAGTTAGTACATTCCCAAGAGTTTCTGTTACTTTTATTTTGATTTTGATTTATACAGGGTTATTAACTAAAGTGAATATTGCTTTAAATTCAAAGTACATTTTAAAATGTAAGTCAAATTAGAAAAAAGTATATTAAAGTCAATTCTGTTTTCAATGAAGCTATTATGGCTTTATATTTTAAATTCTCTTTGAATTCATTTTGAATATCAATCAATTCTCATTTTACTGAATAACTATGATTCTGTGGATTTTTATACCACATATTTATATTTGTTTTACATTTGCCAGTAGATATAATGCACAGTGTGAATGCAAGTGTGTGAATGCTGAAGTGTTTTTATGTGGCATCAGTCAAGCGTATTAGCAGGTGGAAATGTAGGGTTGTCAAGTTTGTTAGGATGTGGGAATGTTCTTGTGGAATGTGTGTGTTGTAGTGGAGTACTTGTGTTTGTTCCTGCCTGTACATTAAAGGTTAACATTACAGCTACATTTAATGTCTTTTTTTGTAGCTTTTTATATCAGGGAGGCCAGAAGTTTGCAGTAGAAAATGAATCAGTTAACATTAAAAAAAAAAATTGTTTTCAATATTAGTTTTGTTCATTTTTAAGATAAATCCATTAGGCAAAAATGTTATTGAACTATTTAAGGAGTAGTTGACGTTCTATAGAATTAAAACTAAAAATAAATGCATGAATCCTAAAACTTGGTTATTTTGATGCAAAACGAAATTGTTCGTAAAACATTATAAAATATATTATTATTGTAAAGTATAGCAATGCTAAAGTGGCATATTGTGTTTGTAAAAAAAATAGTTGTAAATTATTGTAATATGGGGGTTAGACGTGTGCATTTGATTTCAAATGAATTGCAATTCATCCAAATTTTGGTAGATCAGCGGGTTGCCTAACTTCCATAACTTGTAAGCGCCATATGGATGTATATAAAAAAAAAAGAGTGTGATTGATGGTTAGAGAACAACCGTTAAATCAAATAAATATATAAAGACATACCGTATATACTCGAGTATAAGCCGAGTTTTTCAGCACATTTTTTTGTGCTGAAAAACCCCAACTCGGCTTATACTCGAGTCAATTGTCTGTATTATGACAATTTACATTGCCATAATACAGACTGGGGGCTGTGGGGGCTGCAGAGAGCTGTTACTTACCTTTCCTGCAGCTCCTGTCAGCTCTCTCCTCCTCCGCCGGTCCGTTCAGCTCTTCTGTCAGCTCACAGTGTAAATCTCGAGAGAGCCGCGGCTCTCGCGAGATTTACACTGGGAGCTGACCGAGGTGCTGAACGGACCGGCGGAGGAGGAGAGAGCTGACAGGAGCTGCAGGAAAGGTAAGTAACAGCTCTCTGCAGCCCCCACAGCCCCCTCCTACACAGTGCCCATCCACTGGACCACCAGGGAAGGAGAGCCCCCCTCCCTGGCCAGCTAGCAAGCAAGGAAGGGGGGACGAAAAAATGTATATATATTAATAATAATAAAAAAATAAAAAATAATAAAATAAAAATAATAATAAAATAAAAAATAATAATAAAATAAAAAAATAATAATAATAAAAAAATGTAATGAAACAAAAATATTAAAATAATAATTAAAAAATAAAAATGCCCACCCCCCACCAAGGCTCTGCATCACACTCTGCATTACACACACACATACACACACTGCATTCATACACACACACTGCACTCATACACACACACTGCATTCATGCACACACACTGCATTCATACACACACACTGCATTCATACACACACTGCATTCATACACACACACTGCATTCATACACACACAGCACTCATACACACAGCATTATCATACACACACACTGCACTCATACACACAGCATTCATACACACACACAGCATTCATACACACACACTGCATTCATACACACACACTGCACTCATACTCATAAAAAATAATAATATTAATATGCATTACACTCTGCATTACACACACACATACACACACTGCATTCATACACACACACTGCACTCATACACACACACACTGCATTCATACACACACACTGCACTCATACACACACTACACTCATACACACACTGCACTCATACACACACTGCACTCATGCACTCATACACACACTGCACTCATACACAGCATTCTCATACACACACACTGCATTCATATACACACACTGCATTCATATACACACTGCACTCATATACACACTGCACTCGTACACACACTGCACTCATACACACACACTGCATTCTCATACACACACACTGCATTCTCATACACACACTGCATTCTCATACACACACTGCATTCATTATATACACACACTGTAAATAAATATTCAATTAATATAATTTTTTAAGGATCTAATTTTATTTAGAAATTTACCAGCAGCTGCTGCATTTCCCACCCTAGTCTTATACTCGAGTCAATAAGTTTTCCCAGTTTTTTGGGGTAAAATTAGGGGCCTCGGCTTATATTCGGGTCGGCTTATACTCGAGTATATACGGTAATTGACTTAAAATACACAACCAAATGTTTAAAATCTCAAATCGCAAATGTTGATTTTTTTTTTTTTTTTTACTTGAATTGATTCATCTGAACCACATTTTTTTAGCCATGCACAAGTCTAGATGGGACTATTGCAAATAATGTAAGATAATATCATGGTGGCTACAATTAGGAGGGGTCTTACTAAGCCATGACACGGGGCTATGACATGTCTGTATTATGCATTTGTTCATTAGCTATGCAGAGGCCCTTATACACCGTAACCTCTTTTAGAGTATGGGACTAAGATTGTTTGCTCAGAAAATATGACTTGTTTTGGTTCTGGCATGTTTATTGTTTATTTTGATCTCAAGTTGTCCAACAATGGTTTGTCTCTGTTGAGACTATTTTGTTACCAGTTGCAGATCGTTACACATTTTGAAGAAGTGGTTTTTCATGCTAGCTCATGCTACCAGCATGCTGTCTCATAGGATCAGTGATATGCTTTTTTGTCCCCATTTACTTGTTTTGGATTTTGGGATCCATTCTAGTCTGTAGATCTCTAAACCCAGGCTGGTGTTTGTACTACATGTAAATATGTTTTCCCTCAGTGATGGAACAAAGATGCGAGAGGAAGTAAATATGTTTTCCCTCAGTGATGGAACAAAGATGCGAGAGGAAGTAAATATGACATTCTGTAGAGTAAATAGACACAGTAATAAATAAAAATCCGGTCTGAAGGCTCCATGGTCAAAATGGTCATGAATCGTAAAGATCTAGAACTTGTTCCCATGGCAAGCATTGGAGGTGCTTCAAGGACTCTTATTATTTGCGAGCTATATGCACTCCATGCAAGCAGTTTATGCCATTTCTCACCCATACATACACCATATGCATACATCCACACACTCCACGCACTCCTGATGCTGTTGGTCATTATAGACAGCAAATCTAGAGCAAAGTTCTAAAATGGAGACATCACTCTGTAAACCAATAGAATGCTCCAGTTAGTTGTTCCACTTTTAGAATGTTGACTAAGTGTTGCCCTTAAAGCAGAACTGTCACCTCAATGCTATCTTTTAATATATTGATCCCTTCAACAAGTTTTGATAGGGAATGTATTCTTTGTTAAAGTAAGTATATATATATATTTTTTTTTAAATGAGAAGATCTCATCCCTACCTTTAGTATATGATATGATCATTCAGCCATATACATGCTCCTTGGGTCAGACAGTATTTGAAAACCATTATATAGTCTCTATAGTCTCACCTGTTTCACTCCTTACACAGTGCAGTGCCGTCTGTGCAGTGACTGTCAAATTCCAACAGTGTCTGACCCAACCTGGATGTACAGGGTAGCCCAAAAGTATGTATACAGTATATGTAACACTACATTATAAATGATGTTACAATATAATATTACATATACATTATTTTATCTGCCTTCCACTATTCTTTCCAACTGCCTCACTGATATTTAAATGTCTGAAATGCAGTTGCCACTTTGTTGTCTGCATGCTGTGTGCATGTGTATCTATATAATCTGTTTTGATGAATTTCATTGATCCAACGGTATATCTACTTTTGGTATACCTACTGTATATGGCTGAAGGATCATGGCATACACTGAAGGAAGGGATGAGATTTTCTCTCCTTATTTTTTTAACATATACTTAATAAGAATTCTTTTTTTTTTAACTTGATGAAAGTATCATTATATGAAAAAATATCGTGTTAAGGTGACAATTTACCTTTAATTAAAATTGCTTTGTAAATATTACCTGAATTCATGACAGGAGATGCTCTATCACCTTTTTTCACAGCATTGCATATTCTCGATAAGTAATTTTATACATTGCAAGACTCAACACCAAACAATATTTACTTTAAAGAAATTTCAACTTCAATATCCACAGGAAATGATGAATCAGAGTTTGGAAACAGCTTATAATTATAAGCTTTATAAATAGATTTAGATATTGTTGCCTTTCTGAAACTCAAATGCTAAAATATTTCGTTAATTATCTTTGCAATTTTTTTTTTTTTTTTACATTTAATGTTACTTGCAATACATGCCTCTGAAGTGCCTTCCGTTTCGTACACAGTTGGTTAAATCATTGACCTAACTCCATCAATTCACAGCTTGCAATACAACAATCAAAAACATAAATAAACCTAATTATCACTCAATTATACACAAATGATTAATGAATGATGGTAAACAAACTCTAATTAAAGCAGGATTGAGAATTATCTGTAGGATACTGATTATACGGTGCATTATTATAGTGGTACATGGGACCACGTAGCTATTACACATATGAAGCTGTACATGTATGGTGACATTAGTAAGGGACACAAAAAATGCATACTTTAAGGTGATATTTGAAAACATCTAGGTTCTGCTTTTACTAATGAGACCATGTAAGTAAACATTAATGATGTGTGTCGGATAAAATGAAAATGACATCTTCATGTAGCCTATCATATAAATTGTCTGATTCAAGAACAAATATTAGAGGGGGGACGGTTTAAAAATAATATCAGGAAGTATTACTTTACTGAGAGGGTAGTGGATGCATGGAATAGCCTTCCAGCTGAAGTGGTAGAGGTTAACACAGTGAGGGAGTTTAAGCATGCGTGGGATAGGCATAAGGCTATCCTAACTATAAGATAAGGCCAGGGACTAATGAAAGTATTTAGAAAATTGGGCAGACTAGATGGGCCGAATGGTTCTTATGTGCCGTCACGTTCACATTCTATGTAATATCTAATATTCACAGCAGGACATATGATTTTATAAGAGTGGAGACAGCTCCATAAGTGTAAGGCCTTTTTTTTCTACTTGCAATACTTTTAAACATTGATAACCCCTTATAGACCAATGATTTTTTATTTATTTTTTTTAAACACCACCGTCACAATCGCATAAAGACAATATGCCAGTATGGGACGTTCAACGTATCTAGCAATCAGCTGAATGCTAAATGACAAGGTTGTTGTTTTTAGATATGGGATATTTAAAGGCTGACTTGTTATGGTGGAATAATCCTGTCATTGGTAGTTAAGCAGTTAAATATTTTTTTTAGGGGAAAAGATTCTCTTTCAGTAGACGCATCAAGCTCCATTTATCTAAGATAAAGAAAAAAAAAAGCATACTGAAAGATTCGATAATGGCATGTCAGGATCACTGTCTCTAAAAGGTAATTTTATAGCTGGTTTAGCTAAAAAAACAAACAAAGAAAACTTGTGCCCTAAATAGACAAACATGCCAATCTAGAATGAAGAATGTAATGGAGTTCTGCGTCTAGCCAGCTCTCGGACAGCCCTCGTCTTGCATGACATATTGTTGATCCTGCTGATAAGTACTGAATCTGTTTAGTGACCAGACTTACAGGCACATTGCCACTATAATAGCATTCGCTCAGATGGCTTGGCTAAAAGAAAGAGTAGACTGTAAGGAGAGATACAGTCACTTTGTGTATTGAACTATATGATGTCTCTTTGACCTTAGTAAGCAGGCTTTAGAAAAAGCATATGAAATGGAAAGATTTGTCTTATACAAGTAAAGGTTGTCTTATGTCTCTTGAAGACCAAGGGAGTGCGGTGTCCTTTGCACTATTGAATAGAGATATTTCAAAAGACATCCTTCTCAAATTAACCTTACTACCTTGTAAAAGAACAAATAAACAGTTTGGGGTAAAATCTAAATAATAATATAAAATGATAAGTAGAAATTTATGGGCGGGGGGGGGGGGGTTCTCAAACTTTGTTTTGTTGCATAACATAATAAGTGCAAAACCAACTCACTCTTTTGACCCTCTCAGTGGGGTAAAATCATGGAACACAATTTTACATCCAAATGTTGTTATAACAGTAAGTAAGCAGCACCCCATTTAAGAATGCTCAGGTGAGTGCAGCCAAACCCTTGTTTTCTCCTATAGTTATAACAGCAAGTGACACAAAACAAAATGCAGTCTGCACTCAGGAGTAAACTCTTATGATCCAAAGAAATATACACAGAAATAATGAAAAAGTGCACATTTATTGATATAAAAATTGCAGCGATATATGGCAGAAATGCTGAGAAAGCACCAGGGGTATGCGAAACGCGTCCAGGGTACTCACTCTTACCTTTTTGTGGGTGGCGGTGTAGGTGGTCTTCCTCACATCTGGCAGCAGCAGGTATCACAACTACCTAGTATTTCATTCCCTAAGTGTTCCTATTTTTGTGCAAGTGTGTTGTCCTTGCCTGGATATCTATATATTAATCTTGTGATTATCATATGCTGTTTGCATTACTCAATATTCCTATTCCTATAATTAGCTTTTTGGAGTGCTGCCATGACTATTCTCTGCCATACATTGCTGCAATTTTTACATCAATAAATGTGCACTTTTTCATTATTTCTGTTGATTTTTCTGTGGATCATAAGTGTTTACTCCTGATTGCAAACTGCATTTTGTTTTGTGCTACTTACTGCATATGTGGGATAGCCCAGCACCGGGAATTAACCCTATCAAAGCCTTGATCTCAGGTTTATTTCAACTGATATTTAAGACATTTTACTTGAAGTTGCGATATCGTCTGTGAGTGGGTTTCCTACCAAACCCACACATTTTTTGTTATATTTTGTTATAACAGTAGTAGACAACCTTCGGCACCCCAGATGTTGTGTATTCCATCCCCTATAATGATTTTATATCTATAAGCACCAGGGGAGATATAATTCACATCATCTGGAGTGTCATCTGCTTTATAACATTGATCAGTCTACAGATACACCGGATCAATCAGACAAAGATATTTGACAACTAGACAATGGTCCAAGCTCTCAAGGTGTAACCATAAATGCAGGTTTATTGGAGCAGTATACAAACAACATTCCAACCCTCAAAGGGTCTTTTTCAAGCTTGAAAAGGACCCTTTTAGGGTCAAAACATTACATGTATACTGCTCCAATAAACCTACATTTTTGATTACACCTTGAGTTCCAGGACCACTGTCTATTTTCTAAACTGTGAAGTGGGGTTTGGCCTACCTCAAGTTCAGTTGCCCCCCTGAGGGCCAAGGGAGTGCAGTGTCCTTTGCACTATTGAATAGAGATATTTAAAAAGACATCCTTCTCAAATTAACATTTACCATGCTTATCAGCAAAGAAATAGAAATCAAAATAAAAAGTTCACCTGTGTTAAAGTAAAAAATCTATTAAGCCATTACCAATTTCATAACACTAGGCCTTGATTAAAATGCAATGTACCATACTAATCAATGTTTAGTGCTAATATTTAAGTACAAATGAAAGTGCATCCCATTAATTTTTGTGAGAAATAAAAGATCTTTAGAAAAGATTGGCATTTCAAATTATAACTGTAATGCAATATAATGAAGTATAATATAAAATACAATATTAATTACATATAAAATACAGTATAAAATGAAAAAAAATGTGGGAAGTTAATCTTCAAAAATAAACATAAGCATACATTAAATAGATCACCATTAGTTTTATTTGTGACTATTAGATAGAGAGTGTGCTGGATGTTGTATGCATTGGCCCCAGCAGCAGCCTTATAATGTACGCATGTTCAGATGAGTGCATCCCTCTTGGGAGTTGTCACGATTCCGGGAACCAAACACGCTAACACACACACAGAAAAGGTGCAGTACCGGACCTTAGAGTGGCCGGGCTAAGCACACAAAGAATAGTCAGGAGACAAGCCGAGTAAGGGGAACCAGAAGACAGAATAACGAGAAACGAGCCGAGGTCAAAGGGTAGGAGAAAGTCACAAAGTCAGATAAGCAAGCCAGAGAGTACGTAACCAAATTCAGTAGCAATACTAGCAAGCAAAGACCACAACAGGGCAGAGAGGAACAGGAAAGGTAAGTATTTAAATCCATAGGTTAATTCTGATTGAATAATTTCCAATCAGAATTAACAATCACACGTGGGAGATATCTTGACCTCCCACTGTGATTGAGGCACTGTGCCTTTAACGCCGGGTTAGGTGGCTGACCCCGGCGTTTATTAAAATGGTCCCAGCGTGCAGCGTCATGCATGCTGCCGCTGTGGGACGTAGAGGAAGACGTGGGCGGCATCCGTGGCTAGGAGGATGCCGCCCGCCGAGCGCACGCCAGGAAGGGGACCGCGGACAGCTGGAGGGTGAGTGCCGCGAGCGGACTGCAGCCTCCCCTCGCAGCCGCCCGTGGGATCCTGACAGGAGTCCAGGCTAACTCCTGGTTTTACACCCCTCCCTGTCACATGTGCCTCATTCCAGGGTCCTATTTAACCTTGCACTTTAGAGAGTCCCAGGAGGAAGTATTTCCCAAGTAAGTGGAATAATCTCATAAGAGCAGGCATTAGGTTGCTGGAGTAGGATCTGCCAAGAATGGGGTACGTTGGCATTGTGGCAGGCTTATGCAATGTATGATCATATACTGTTACTACACCCCTATTATTTTTGACTCGATGAGGTGTTTTAAATAACTATTACATTCTGTGAGCTTTGAAATTGTGAAGTGAGTTTTCGCTGGATCTTGTATGCTACAAATATATCTATATATTTTTTTTTCATTCTCAACTGCAACACATTGTGGTATATCAATCACATCAAGCAACCAGATAGAGCACCCTTGTTAATTTCTACATAGATACTAAGAGCAAAACATATTAATGCACACACAAAGTTAAGGAAGGGCGGTGGGGAGAGGCCCACATGCCGGAGTCCAAGGGTTCCAAGGGTTTTCCTTTCAATTCACTTCTCCAAGACTGAATTTTGTTTTCAATTTACTAATAATTGGTATTTAGTAAGTAAACCTCTTCATACATTTGTCTATATTTGGTTTAGTGTACTATAGTTGGAAAATATCCACCATGCAGAGCAAAAAGGAATCAGATCCCTAATCAATGGGTCATTAAGGGAGGTCAAAGTCTTCTTGACTTGTGTCAAGATGGCGATGTCTACCAGAGAGACTAGGACTTAGGACTAGGAGTTCATTGCAAGGAATACACATGGAAAGCAGAACATTCTGTTGTCTCTAATTGCCATCTTTGCATGACAGGTGCACGTTAAGTGTGAATTAAATGCAAAATCGTGCATATATTACACATTGGCTTTCAGTCTTACCTTCATGTTCTCCCAGTAGAGAAAATACATTAGGTAAACACGCTCTTTATGTAAAACTCTCATCTGGATTTAGCTTTGTTGTGACATTTGGCCAGATGTGTGTAAAGCTTTAACCATATACCCAGTCCTATTTATGGGGATATATTTGTTTTTAAACAACAAAATATTATGTCTCTGAAAAATCAGTTATTTATTTTTTCTGCTTTGCCATAGATGTTCAGCTAAGAGACATTCTTTTTGTAGAGATTTGTTTTTTTATCTTTAAATTGTGCCCAGGGCATTTTTTTGCTGTTTTTTTTTCCCTTTCATTTTAGACTTCAAGTTGTCTCTGCATTTGTTTTTATGAAGTTTACATATCAAATATAAACAGTCCATCCATTAAATTAAAGTTAATGTTTGGTTTCTCCTATGTTATGATCAGCCAGTGTGTAACTATCACAATTTTCTAATTTTAAAATACAGCAAGCTTCATTTTGGGTGTACTGTGCAGAAACCATATTGGGCTCTGTTTGCCAAACATTGTGTTGTGTTGGGAATATTGGTAAATAGATTTGAATTAAAAGTGGCTCTGTCACCTCCACCCCACCTCCCTTCTGCCTTCTAAATACACATACACACTCACTGACAGACACATATACACTCAGTGTCAGACACCCACATTCCCTGAGAGACACACATACACTAGCTAACAGACATGCACACTCACTAGCAGACACACACAGTCACTAACAGACACGCATACACTCTCACTAACAGAGACAGACACGCATACAATCTCACTAACTGACTTGCATACACACTCACTAACAGACACACACACAAACTAACAGACACACACATAGTAACACAATACCTAACAGACACACACACTAAAACACACAGACACACACACTAACACACACACAGACACACTCACTAACAGACACACACACACACTCATTACAGACACACACACACACACACACTGACACACACTCACTAACAGACACACGCACTAACAGACACACACACTAGCACACTCACATTTTTTTTTAAATTCATTCCCCCCAGCTTCCCTACTTTTGGGAATGCTGGGGTGGATTATCACTTTCCATGGGGTCCAGTGGGGCTGCTGGGCGGGTGGGCTGCTGTCGGTGACTGCTGTCGGCGAGGGAGCATTGATCCTCCTGTTCAGATCTGCCTGGAAAGTTCAGCCACTGCCAGCCTTGGGGGCCCTGAGGTGGCCACCCAGCCAGCTCATGGGCCTCACCGGACAAGAGGCTGGGAAGGCATTGCAAGGGTGATTGGGGGCACCCCCCAGAAAATGCCACCCAAGGCAAATACCTTGTTTGCCTTGCGGTAAACACCCCCCTGATTTCTGCAGCCTTTAGTAAACATCCCAGCGCACATCATAAACTGGGACATTGGAATCGTCTGCATACACTAGATATCCCTCAAACTGAGAGGGAACTGAAGCAGGCATTTAAAGTACTGGTTATGTAATGTCAACACGTATTAAGGATTATACTGTTAACTTTATGCCCTCTTTTACAGGCCTACCCGAACGTCGGTTTTGGCACACCACAACCGACTTATACCACCACTACTATAGCTCGGCTTATTGTCCCCGACTACAAATATATATATATAGGGTATATGGTTAAATCTTTACACACATCTGGCCAAATATATATATATATATATATATATATATATATTCCAATGAGCATATGAACACACTAACTGGATTCCAAAATATCCAACTGTGTTTATAAGTTGCAAAAAAAGACCAACGTTTCAACCTCTCGGTCTTGATTTCCCCATCAAGCATCTATTTTTTTGGGCACCACGCTTCCATGTGGTGCTTTGGAATTACCTGATTATGCAAATAGGAGGCCCGGGCCACACAGTAGGCAAAGGGAGGTAAATGTACAAGGGCGGCAAACTGACGCCTAAAGCCATAGCCCCACCAGGACCAATGGACAGGCCAGCCCTGTATGCAGGCTCCTCCATGGGCACCAGAGTTGTACTTTTGGGCATGTGTGAGAGTACAGCACCAACATGGGCTCCTTGAGCATGCACTGAAGATGGTGGCAGCCACAGGTGTCAGCATGAGGTAAGCACAGCTACACTCTGCCCCACACCTGGGTCAACACACCTGAAGCATTGATAACATCATTGAGGGTCTTTGCAATGATCCCAGAAGGTGAGCCATTATATCAAAGAACAGCCGAACAGGAAAATAAATTTTGTGCATATGCTGAAGATTTATTTTGGCCTTGCAATGTGCATTTAAGGACAAGGATAAAATGATTTTGTCTTTAATGACACCATACACATAGAATACACATACATATACAAATGACAAGCATATTTTCATTCAGAACAATCTCTCCTAACACTGGAAGCAAAATAAAGCCTGCTTGTAATTTCTACCTTGGAAAAGTCATCATTTTAATTACTTCAAAAGCAATTATCACTTGCAGCTGAAGGTTAATCCCCAGGGCATTTATTTGTCTTTTTTTTCATAAACAGACACAATGTCTACATTCATTTTGCGGCACTTAGCGTATCACTACAGATGCATTGAAGTAGAAATTAGAAATTATTTTTGTAATCTTTGTGTTTTTCGAAAGCCTGCTACGCTATGTTGTTGTTCTTGTGTTTTTTTTTATAGAGCCACCTGTATTTATCCAAATCACAATACATAACATCCCCAGAGCTATTAAATCTTTGATTCTATGAACATCATCTATTTATAGCAGTTCTCACTTAGCAACACTAGGGCTGCCAGAATCTAGGCTTGTATTTTTCTTAAAGTACTTTATTTAATTTGACTTTTTATTGTCGCCAATAAAACAGATGTTCTAAGTTGCAAGGTTTCCATGGGCAAAATTTTGCAGTATGATTTTCTCATCAAAACAACCCCGAGCAAAGAGATATAGCAACTAATGTTGAACATGTTGAAGAAAACGAATGCCTGACATAGTGGTGGTTAAATGTTACAACCTTTGGAATTGTATTCCCTATGACTCTCAGCCAATATAGATGGCTGAGAATCTTTGGTTGTAAATCTTTATGAATTTACATTGTTGGGTTTAAAAAAATATATATATATTTTAATTTGATGGTCTACTTAACTCCTTCACTACTGATCACTCGAAATGAAAAATGGAATGCATACCTAGCACACACAAGGTGAAAACATCCATGTAAAGAACTGATTGTCATTAAGAGATTTTCCAATATTCAAATTACACAAATTATGGTATATGAGACATGAGGATGACGATCACTGGTGTCTCCAGATAATTGGCAGTGGAGCAATGTCCCCATTTTATTATGTCTACCTCCAGGAAAAGCTGCACTATTGAGTTCGGTATCAGAAGTGAAATATGAAAATACTGCATCATTGACAAGCAGTTTATTGATCACTACTGATCAGTTGTTGCTTAATCGGTTGTGTATAGATTTGTGCATGGATTTAAGATTCAGTCGAAAACATAACTTTGTTTGAGTGGTCCAAAATTCATCCACATGACATTTCAGTTTGGACTAATTTCATCCATTGGTAAAACCAATTTGGACAAGTAACAAAGGCCCAGAAATTGGGCCAATAAGTGTACTTCAAAATATATACATAATATAAGTAGTATGTATATATTTTACAGTACACTTATTGACACATTTTCCAACTTTTTTTTTTTATACTGCTCCTCCTTTTTTTGGTCACTTTTCAATTGATGCGGGGTAAAAAAAAACAACATTTAGTGACTGTCAGCTTACAGTCAATCAGCTTTTTTTTACCAATCAATCTTCTATATTGTTTGGCACCCTACTTCCATATGATGCTTTGGAGTTACCTGATTTGGGCTACCATTCAATCGCACAAAAGTCAGACCAAATAAAATGTATTTAAAACTGAATGCACAAGTCTAGTCGTATATCATATATACATTATGCTCTGTAAACATGGGTACTTCCTGGTTACTTCTGGAGACCACTGTTTTTGCGATGTTAATGTTCCCATCAAACCTTGACATTAGGGACAGGCCAAATGAAATACCTCAAAGTTGGTGAGGCTACAGCTCCCATCATTCTAAGTAAGTCAGAAGGGAGTTGTCTCTACTAAGTTACATGTGATCGTCTAACTTAGTAGACATAGGCAACACCAGCCTAACAAACCCATATACAGTCTTTGGAGAACAATGTATGTGATACTGATACATTACAGTTATTATTAATCTAAATACAAATCAATAAAGCCTTAAAACAAATGGAGTTGTACGAGCCCCGGTGTTTATGAATCTATTACCTGCATGCTGCAGCCTTTCAGACTCCAAACAAATTTATGATCTTACAGCTACAGAATTCCTTTTACGCGAAGCGGCTGCAAATGGAAATCCAGCATGAGAGGAAAACATTTACTTGTCTGTAGCAAATGCAAAGGTAGATGATGTTTCTATGATACAATTATTATCTTGCTCGTTACTGTATTCTTTAGAGAGATACTCTTTGGAGTATTATGCTTTCCTTGCTTGTACAGTGGATAATGCAGTTTCTTGTATACCAAATACTGTTCTAAAGATTGCGTAGAGAAACTGTCATTACACGTGTACATCTGGTGTGTAAATGTATGAATTTAAGTATAATGTGTGTGATGTATCTGTGCAGCTGTTTGTGTAGTGTTTTTGTGTCTGTGTTGTATGCATGTCTCTGAACATAACCCAGCAGGGTATATAAATCACAATAAAGTGTAGTTTGATTTTAAAGTGGCACGGTCATCGATTTTGCAAAGTCCCGCGATGGTGATATTGCTGCTGGGGGTCCAGTCTCTGAGGATGGGAAGGTAAGGGTGAGATGTAATAAAAATAACAATATATTATAAAGATGTAATATATTAAAGGGACACTCCAGGCCCCTAAAGCACTTTACCTTGCCGAAATGATTTATGTGTGAAGAATGTGTCCTATTTTTTTCATTTTTGAACAAGTGCAGATTTCCACTGAAATGTATACCACCTAAATGAACCTGGTTACACCCCCTGGCTGTCAATCAGATAACTGGTCCAATTACTTCCTGCTTTGTTTAGCTCAGTGGAGCTAAACTCAAGAAGAAGCAATTGCCCAGATCAGCTGCCTTCCATAGTCTTCCCATTGAGCTGCATTTAAAAGCCTGTGATTGGACAGCCACATAAAGTCTGAGCAGGGTTAGAAGGGGAGGGGCTTATAAAGTAAGCAGGTTTTTCAGCGATTTTAGGTATACCTCCAATTTAAAAATGCATTATTAAATACGTGCAAATTTTCATTAGTTTCATTAACTCTTCTGATTATTAATTTGCGGAGAACAGTTCCCAGCATTAAGTTGTCTTTATATAAAGAGTTTTATAATAGGGATAACTATTTGGCAAGAAGAAGGAGAGGTGTAAAATCTTCATAACTCCACCGTAAGCGCAAAGCACAGCTCTGTTTCTTATTTCTAATCTCATCAAGCCACTCATTTTATCTAACCATCAAATAATCAGATATACCTATATCTAGAAAGTTACAAACATTATTCACACAGTTTTCTCAATGGGAAGGTAGTGCAGCAGCTGACACTCTATGCCTATTATTGGTACCCAGTCTGAGGCAGGACCTACACTATGGGTTTAAACTGTCAAAGGTAAGATGGTGTCTAGGACCTACAGGGACCATAAAAACATAATTGAGATGAAGCTTTTATGGTGCCAAGATTGTTTCTTTAAGCCCTTTTTTATATTCCAAGCATTCCACCAAATACCGGTACATTAAACTGCAACATTTGAAATATAGAAATATTTCATTTATGTAAATGGATTGAACAAACCGCACACAATGTATTTTGACTCACGAAATCAGGATATAATTACCTTAACTGTGTTCAATAAAAGGCAAAAGAAAAAGTTTAGAAATAAGAACATATTCATCACGGTGGACTCTGAAACACATTAACTAAGCCAGGATACAGAAATGTACACTTATCTTCAATAAAAAGAAATATCTCTGCATAAGACTGATGTATAAATTACATTTCGGAGCACTTTTATGACCTGTTCAAGAGCATTCATGAAGATCATCTACGAGTGTTGCCATAAACTGTACTCTGCTAAAATAATTACGATAACTTTGAAAAATATTGCCGTCCTTGCATCTAAAAATAAAAAAAGACATAAAAAAAAATATATATGTGAAGGTCTTTATCAATATTCCGTAGTGAAGTCAGTAATTGAATTACTAAGCGGAGTACGATCATTGGTTATTATATTGTCATCATTACCAAATGAGCAAGTTAAGTACAGCATTACAAAAGAATGAACCCGTAGAAAAATATAATAATAGCTGAAAAAAGATATGCTTCTAGGAAAAAAATCATATAGAAATGTATTACTGCAAATGAACTCTTCTATATCTCCTTTGCATAACATACTTGAGTTGCCTGATTCTATATAGTGGTGGTAATTTTAGCATTTGAACATAATTTATTGTCTGCTATATAACAAGCTGCTTAGTCTAATAAATTACTTTATTTCTTCACCAGTTGAATAAGTTACATGAAAATACAAAAATTATCTAAATATATGCAGGAAATGAAAATCTAAGCTGTTAAAGAAAATGCTAATTTTTGTAATTCATTGGAATTTAATGTATCGTGATTGTTATTTCCTTGAACTTGAATTGTAATCAATTACTATTCTTAGCAGCTTTACAACTGATTTAAATATTTGTTAGTGAAATTAAAAAAAATATATATGTATGTATAAATATAGCTGTCCTCTTTAACTGCAAAGTGGGAGGACATTTGTTGTATCAAATTTGAGAGTTGGAAGAGAAAAACACATGATATGTAAGATATAAGGTTCTATGATAATACATGGCTGGTATTGGATTTCTATAGCTAAGAGACTTGTGCTTTCGGATTCAAATGAGTTGCAATTCATCCGAACTTTGGTCATCCTAATTCTGTATCTCTGCATCGCCATCTGGACATATCGGGAAACGACAAAAATGGACAATGGACGAGCAGTTTGTTTCATAATTTGGATTTCTGCCTGTAGCACCAAAAAACGGAACTGATTGATGGGCCAAAAATAATTGATGGTTAGGGTACAAACACTAAATGTTGATTTATTTCACAGATATGTGAAAAGTGGTCAATAAAATGAGAAAAACAAAAAGCAATAAAAAAAATTATATTTATATATTATAAATGTAATAAGTGTATAATATATAAATATAGATTGATTTATTTTTTACTGCGCCTCTTGATCTTTCTCTGTATTCCCTCTGTTTATCCCTTTACATCTTCTCACTTGATCTGTAATCGAAATGATGTGAAAATGCACCTATCATTGTACTGCGAAATATATACAGAATACTTATATATTTATGTATATATTTTGCTGTGCACGGACTCTTCCATTTTCACACCTTTGCTTCATCAGAATTGGTTTTCCTGAAATGTTTTCATGGATGAAATTTGTCCGGACCAAAGCCAAATGTATATAATATATAATAAAACATTCACCACTAAACGCCTTCATCAGACTTTCCCCAGTATCTCAAGTGCTTTCATTGCACTGTGGAAGGCAGTGTTGTAGTAAATAATTTATCAGATGATTTCCCAGTAAAAAATTAGGGCTCATTTGCAAAGAGAATGGAAATTCAGTTCTGACTTAGGTGTTAAGAAGACCAAACAACCCTAGCTCTAGCATCTAAAAGTTGCTCGTGGACTCAGCATTAAAATATAGAAAACTTACTGAAAAATAATAATTTGTTTCGCTCTCTGCGACAGTCATAGTGATATAATTTGTATAAATCTCATCATACTTTCTTTGTGAGAATCTGGAATCTTTCTTGTAATCTGGAAAGAAAAATGCTCTTTACTGAATAAACCACAAGGGAAAACATTCTAAAATAAAAATTTTAATAGGGGGCCCGATCCTCAGGTGTTTATTCGCAATGAGAGAAACAGCACAGGAAATGCCAGATTCAAACTATAAAAAGCTATTATAGTTTTTTCACATGAGTGAAAGAGTATGATTGATTTTATATCAAAGCAGCTCTGTTAGTATCTCCCCTACCCATCCCCCATCCTTTATATGGGTCTCCCTTGAATCACCACCCCATTCAATGTGACTGGCCCAGGAATGAATAAACTTATTTTTTTTTTAATGCCCCGCCGTCATGTCTGGTCTGTGTATATGGCTGAGCCATGTTTGTTGAATACAATATGCGCTCAATGAAGGACGACCTCTGCCCTAGGACGTTTGTCTTTTACTGTCTTGACTCTCAGGATCCCACGGGGGTCAAGACAGAGAAAAGATGGCATGACACTGAAGGGAGGTGAGTGAGAAGTGGTCAGCTAATGACAAAGTAGATAACGGATGTCATCCTTTGTCAACTTTTGTCATCTGCAAACTACACATATGGAAAAGAAGTACCTACTTTTATAATATATATAGGGTTTATATAGGGTCATAACTCCTCCCATAAATTCAGGCCAATTGGTCTTCCAACTTGTGCTCGGAATCTCTATTATGTTAATGGAATGTAGAGAAGGAGCAAAGTTGGTTGAGGTGTGCCGAAACCAACGTACGAGTAGGCCTGTAAAAAAGAGGGCAAAAAGGAATTCAAAGAAAACACACTTTATTGCAAGTTTAAAATGCGAGATTTCTGTAAGCCTGCCTGAGCTCCCTTTCTGGTTGAGGAATGTAGGAGTTGTATATTGAGGATTTCCAGCATCCCAGCCTCTTAATGATGTGTACCGGGGTGTTAGTGTTAGAGGCTGATGATGCTGCGCCGATGCGAAATGAGTGACCAAAGAAGGAGGCTGGGTTGAAGCCTAACCTAGACAATAGAATTCTGATGTGTGACATAAATTTAGCTGTGGTGAGTGGGTGTCCTTGGAGTAGAAGTAGTGGAGTATCTGGTGAGTGCGTGAGGTGAGAAGGCAGGAGCATATCCAGAACATGTACAGGGCACCACAAATTCTCAGTAGGAGAGAGGGGAATGATAGTGGGATAGGCAGAGTGATTAGTCTTGGTAGAAGGCAAAGAGAGTACAAAATGGTCGTCTACTCTCTTTAACCCCTTAAGGACCAAACTTCTGGAATAAAAGGGAATCATGACATGTCACACATGTCATGTGTCCTTAAGGGGTTAAGTAAGAAAGTTTGAGGCATCGTATTGTATCTCCTTGACGTACCACTGTGAACTCTCTAGGTCTGAGGAACCCATAAAAGGCCAAAAAAAATGGCAGGTTTCATGACTAAATTGGTTTTGTGGTCAACCGGGGATTTCTGTCCAATAAGTCGCTAAGGAGCCGGAAAATTGGACCGTCTATTGGTAGCCTAGTCGTACTAGGAGAGACTGAGACCTTGAAAATACCTTTGAGGATTTTCTTAATGGGGTAGGAAGACAGAAAAGGAGCGTGGTTAGGGAAGTTAGTGAGGATGTGGTGTTGTACTCCGGTGAGGTAGAGTTTGATGGTATTATGAGAGAGTTTAAGGTGTAAATGGCAAAAGGAGGCAAAAGCCACCATGGTTTTGATGGAAAGGTCACCTTGTAAGCAAAACTCGGCAGTGAATTTGTTAAAGATAGTCAGTGCCCTAGCGTAAGAGATAGTGGTGTTGGGAGACAGTGCGTGGTGCGTGAGTGTTTGTGCGTGGAGTAATAGTTCATTTAAACCAGGGTTAGCGGTAGGAATGATGGCATCCTGGCTGATTGAAGGTGTGCCGGAGGGGGAGCCCGGCCGGAGACCTGTAATTTAAGAGCACAAAAGAGTGTTAGCAGCTGAGTAGAGGAGGTGTAGAGAATGAGATCTAAGATATATCTATATTGCTTAAGCATGTATCCTTACATGCTGGAATAGTAGAATGTAGGCAAATTACATCAAAATTATACATTGGTATAACTGAAACTATTCCATGAACTGGAGGAAAAGAAGAAGGATACAAAAATGTCAAATCACACTTTATTACTTGGAGTGCAAGTAAGCAGCCCCCCGAGATGAGTAAGGTTGCGAAGAGAAAGTGCCATTAACTGGACGTGGTGTCGTCGTATAATAAATGTGTGCTGAACCAGCTTATTTATTCGGTGTCAGACGGGTTGGGCACATGAACTTGGTTTTTGGCTCTGAAGCATATGGAGCAGATGTGCAACAATCTGCATGCGTTGTAGCTGCATATGCCAGTGTTAAAGTTATTGCACACCTGTGTGTTGCCCAAGAAGGTGATGGGCCTGCCCAGCTTGTCTCTCTGGACACCTTCCTGTCTAGGGAGTGGGGTGAGGGAGTGGTGGGGTGAAAAAGTGGACGTGGAAGGGTCTGCATCCCCAGGGCATAGATCGGTGGAGTGTGAAGTGGAACCACAAGAGGCACAAGATGGGGGCCTCAGAGCAGCAAAATGACAGCAGAATAACTGTCAGATGAGTAGTTGCCTTGGCCGAAACGGATTTGTGATAATCGTAAAATGAGGACCCTCCATATTTGATGCCCAAATCAACCACCTTGTGCATATATAAATCAAGCTCTTCTCTCCTATGAGGGTACACCGTGCAGATAACATCGCAATAAGTGCCGAACGCGATAACAAACTGTGGGATGGTGAGTTTTTTATTCAAATGTGGGTCTCTGGCTCTTAAGACTACGGAAATGTCCCCGCAGTTGTAAGCTCTATTCTCTAAGACGTCTTGATAGGCTATGAGGAGGGACATTAAATTTACTTCTTTTCCATCAAGAATATCTTTGTAGGGACTGCTGGGGCTGTTAAGTCACCTGGAGTGGCTATGGCTGATTCCACCTTCAGCAACCTGCTGTTAATGGATTGCAGATTGGCCAGTATAGCAGCCAGAGTTTCCTGGGTGGAATCAGAAAAGCCAACTGAAGGCCCTTGTGTACTGGTGCCTGGCCTTGGTTCGTAGGCCTGAGACGTCAGCAGTTTATAAAGTTCTGCTTTCCTGACGGTGGCTGGAAAGGGGAATCCCCTGAGCCTTAGTTCAGCTGATATTTTTGGAATGGTCCAATATCTTAGGGATCTGGGAGTAGAAGGAGTGAGGGATTCCACCGGAGACCCAGGCCTGGCTGGCGTGCTGGGTATATCGTCTGAAGGGGGATTGATGATTGGTTCTTGCGACATGCTGAAATGAATAATTATATGGATAAGTAGCGTATAGAGGAGGTGGGATGAAACCTCCGGAGAACTGGCCTGCTAGCTAATGCCGAAGCGAAGAATTAATTTTTTTTTAGAACAAAGTGACAGATGAGGCCCTGCTATTGCCAAGCGGCGGTGAGAGGCTCTACTTATGATTTGACCCGAGGGGATTTTGTGGCCACCAGAAGGAGGTGGCAGGATGTCGGCCTCTCTGTGACTGTAAGAGATTCAAAACGTGTGGCCATGACATGGGAAGCCCTGACTGTAGCCCTACAGAAGAGCGAGCGAGGTGGCTAGCTATGATTTGGTCGTGGGGCTGAACCTCCGTGTATGAGGTAGGGGTGTAGACCTCACGGACCGTAGTATTATTGGGGGAAGATAGGGCCAGCACCTAACCCTGAAAGCCAGTTCTCTACCCTGATTGGGGCTTGTCTCTTGCAGGAAGTATGTAACGTATGTAAATACTGACCTTGAGTGTAAGTTCTGTATATAGGAAATTGCTTAGGCAACTTCAATATATAGGTCTATATATACTTAGTATAATCAGGTCCAGTCCAGGAACCTAGGGGTAAGAAAGATGCTAGTAAGCCAGAGGCGTGCAATTGGTAATCCAAGTGTAAAAATGTAGAACGTATGGAATGGTGTGTAACAGAAACACTGTATCATAAACGCTCGTGTAATGAGAGAGACCTGAACGTAGGTCCAAAATTTTTTTGAGACAAGCCCCTGGGATCCCAGAACTGAGCAATATTATTAACAGATATGCAGGCAAAGTGAGGCCTTAGAAGGGCGTAATAGTAGTAAAGATTAGGGATACCTACTACTGGAACGTCGGGAACCAGGTAGACAGATGGACGTAGAAGGCGTAGTGAATCTGCACAATGGTGCAGGTCTACGTAAAGATATGTAGAAATTAAAACAGAATTTAACATTTAATATAATAGTACACTGGAGAGTGAGGCATCTTTTAACCTGATGTGTTTAAAGTTTTGAGCCCACTTTGGGAGGTGGGAGGGTATTTGTAAAAAGGCCGTGGAGGCTGAAATGAGGCCTCAGAAGAAACGTAAATGTTTTAACCTTATTTACCTCATACCATGGTACTAGATACTGGAGCCACCTCCTGAAGTCTTCTTGACAGAATAAGTAGTACAACCTAAAACATTTATTTAAAATTAAGGAACCTGAGTATAGTATTACAATTAACAGGGATTTACAAATAAAACTACTGAAAAAGGCTTGGGATGTATACATAATTTAAATGTGTCAGTGTGGTGAAATAATGACATTTAGAATAAGGAAAAATATGTAGGTACTGTCGTGAACATAAATAAAATCATACATAGAGGAACATACTTTAATATAAATTTTTATAAAATGCATAGAACCTTATGCATTCGTCTATGGAACGTGTGAGAGAGATATACTATGACCGGATGTAGATTAATGAAAAAATAAATGTTTTGTGACCCAGCCGTTCATATGTGTTTCGTCTAACGAAAGTGAGAAACAGGCGAACGCAAGGTGAGTATAAGCGTACGTAAGAATGAACAAAATTCGTGTGTACTATGTGGTCGGCTAAAAATTGCCCGAACGCAGAAGTACATGAACGGCGGATTAAACGAACGGGTAAGTAAAAAGTCCCTGCGTTTTTAGGCCCGAACGTGGGAAATAGCCGAACGCTATTCCCCACGTTGAATCTTACGTTTGCATGCTGGTCTCGTGACCCGAAGCTCGGCAGCCGGGTAGCAAGTTGGGAAAGCCACGGGGCAGCCGGTGGATGAGCCCTGAAGTCTGCGGTAGGTGCTGCTGGAGGGAGACTGCTTGCTTGCTGCAGAATTTTGGCGGGAACGGCTGACAGGAAATGCAGGTAACTATGGTGACAGTCAACACAGCTTGAACGGCAAAGGTAAGTAGGGGGTTTATTTAGGGTCATAACTCCTCCCACAAATTCAGGCCAATTGGTCTTCCAACATATATATATATACTTTTAAAATATAATACAGGGATTCATAGGGGGACAAAATGCACCATATACAAAAATAAAAAGAATAAATAAATGACAGAACCACTTTAATTCTAACCAATTCAAAGATGGCAACCAGACAGTAGGGACAAAGGCACACAATTTATACCCATACCCAGAATGGACTGTTATGAAGAAATGTGTTCCTAAACTTTTATAAGGAACTGGTTATTCACAGGAAGCAAACATTTTTAAAAAGGTGATAAATCATGCCAACACTATAAAGAATGAAGATCATGTACAAAATACTATTATTGTATCATAAAAATGTGTAGGCATAAGCATTATTCCTATACTTTGATTTTACAAATATCTTGATTAGATTTCTCATTCTATTTCCACATTTTGTTTATTGTTGGTTTGCATTCCATTGTCTGCTGCCTTGAATTATTGTTTTGTTCTAACTGTGCAGAATTAATTTGTATTCTTGTTGCTCCAATAATTGGTATATTGCTGATTTGTAGCTGCCTCTGTCTTTTAAACAGTTTTAAATGGCTTATTTTTGACTTGTACTGAGCTGTAATATCCATCTACACAGCAAAGGTTTGGGTACAAGTACGAGAGAGGAGGGAGAAAGGAAGGCTGAATTACAGCTACATTTCTAACTGGAAAGAAAAGGTTTGAAAGTGCCGTAGGAGGTAAAGGAATTAGAGAAAAAACAAGCAGAAATGGAACAATGTGTAGATAAAGCATTTTATATGAGTGTAATTTCACATGGGATTATTGGCATAAACAGGGACATCAGCAAAGGAAGTGACTCTTAAAACCTTGAGAACTAGTTTCCTTGTTTGTCTCTGCAGAAGGACAATAAGATGTGGGAGTTTATTTAATAAACTGGGTGCCACGAAAATTATTGTAAAAGCCTATGGAATGTTCCTACTGATTGTTCTGTATTTAGCCCAATGCCACGGAACTGTGTTTCCCATGAATAGAGTTAACCTATCAGTGGGGTGAATGAAGTAGCACTTATGGGGCAATGTTCTAGAAAGCCAGTTATCCAAAACAATATTTACTGTTCTATTATTTTTTTTTTTTTTTTTTTTTTTAATTCTTTATTTTTGTTGTGCATGGTATAACAACAGGCTTGGTCAGCCACAATAGCAGTCACAAGCAGTAATGTAACGAACAGTTAAAACATAACGTGACAGATCAGTATACAGCACATTTTTAGTTTTGTAAGAGTAAGAACATATGAATCAAGCTATTCTGATAGTGATGCCTATCTGGGTAGGTTGTTAATGAGGAATGCTATACAATAGCTTAGGTACGCATTATGTAGTTACATTGCGAGGTCGTAGCAGAGGTTAGCCTAAGGTAACAGTATTATGCATGCTAACAAAATTAGGCTCAGGCTTAAAAAAAAAATAAAGAAATAACTATTGAACTATGCTGGTAACCCTCCTGACTTGGTGAGAGGCTATTATATTAGTTTAATCACGAGTGAGCTTTGATTGAACGTGAACGAAGTTTGTGTAGAGCAGACAAGATAGAGACAATCACGCTATTCATAAAACTACATAAGCATTAATTAACATTGATTAATCTTGAGTAGCATGCTGGTTTATACATGCAGCAGTTGGGCCCCCGTTCTCTGTGGCCTGACAACAGGCCTAACATTTTACTGCTTATTGGGTCTAGATAGGGGAGAGACATAAGTCCCTGGGTAGAAGACAAAGCATTGGAGCATAACCAGTCCCTTTCAGTGTCTAGTACGGCATGGAGTCTGGGGAGACCAGATGAACATAGCTCCAAAAGAAAGTAAATTAAAAGATAAATATGCTAGCCTGACTATTTGATTTTAGATGGTGTCTCTGAGTGTGGACCATATGAGTGGAAAAAAGCAAACAGTCATGTCAGCTGATAGTAAGCCTTAAGGATTTAGGGGCCATCCGCTGGAGTGAGTGGGAAAGTCCCCCTACAGGCCTGGCTTCATCCGATACCGCTTCTGCATCTCAGGTGCCTTGTGGACATGTCCATCAGGATCTGGATCAGGCTGAGGTCCAGGGTGTTGCGTGTTGCGTGTTGGGTACCCCCCAGGGGGCAGTAGTCTCCCCTCACTATGTGGGAAAAGGGAGATTTTGCGGCAGAGGTGTGTTCCGTTGCCCGGCTTCCTTGGGTTTGTTTTCGGCGCTTGTTGATGCTGGGGAGAGCCTGCGCTTCTGGCAGACAGTGTGCCATGTGAGAAGGCTTTCGTGCTCCGATCGGGTTCTCGCAGTGCGGCGGGAGAGGTAGGTAGCGGAGATCTCGTGCTGAGGTGATGCAGAAATCCTGGCATAGTGTCTCGAGCTTGGCGTTAAACGCTACCCTCCACTGCCGGATCTTGGGGCTAGGTCTGCTGTGCAGGTCATTCACTGTTGCGGCCATCTTGGCTTCGCCATGCGGTCTTCTGGGCTCCGTTTGCGGTGCAGCCAGAAGGGGTACGGTTTGTGGTGGCTGCTGCCCATGGGTACCGGGATGACCCCCCCGGTCCAGAGGGGGGGGGGAAGCGGCAGACCGCCGGCCGGAGAACCGGGAGAGCGGCCGTCTCTCTCGGCTCAAGCTCGTAGGCCTCAGGCCTCGGCCGGGTTACTGTGGCGCCGTGGACGGTCCTGTCGGGTATCCCCTGGGTCACAGTCGTCTTGGTGGTGCAGTGAGCACAGTTTCAGGTCTTGTTCTGGTTCGTGGCCCGCAGTTGGCTCCGGTATTCCAGCCCAGAGGCCGGAGCTCAGACGGACCGTGTCTGATCCGACCGGCGGTCAGGCCCCGCCCCTTACTGTTCTATTATGTGTTATCTGTTATGATTTATTTTTGATAGTATTGCTACAGGTATAATTCCTTCTTTACCGTATGTAACATCTATTGAAACTACTTGATTGTATAACTTGGAAAGCTATTCACTAAAAGGTGAATTGTCAGAGTGAGTTTCATTTTAGGTCAAAATAGAAAAACGTAAGGCAAAACTAACGTAGATTCATTTTCCAACATGTGTAAGCACTTTGTTTGATATCATTGGATACGTTTTCCAAACGATTTAATACTTTTGGATAAACTATTTAAACAATCTGATATTATGAAAATATATATTTAAATACCGTCATGGATAAAAGAAAGTACACCCTCACTGAAATGTATAGCTTTACATATCTGTACATAATAACAATCGTCTGTTATCACTTTAAAATTGGTTAAATACAACCTCAGATAAGCAACAACACATGACATATTACACCATGTCATGATTTATTTAAGAAAAATAAAGCAAACATGGAGAAGCCATAACAATAAAGCCAAAACAGAGAAGTCATGTGTGTAAAACTAAGTACACCTTATGGTACGATAGCTTGTAGAACCACCTTTAGCAGCAATGACTTGAAGTAATCATTTTCTGTATGACTTTACCAGTCTCTCACATCGTTGTGGAGGAATTTTGCACACTCTTCTTTACAACGTTGCTTCAGTTCATTGAGGTTTGCTGGCATTTGTTTGTGCACAGCTCTCTTTAGGTCCCGCCACAGCATTTCAATCGGGTTGAGGTCTGGACTTTGACTGGGACATTGCAACACCTTGATTCTTTTCTTTTTCAACAATTCTGTTTTAGATTTTCTGGTGTACTCGAGTTCATTGTCCTGCTGCATGACCTAATTTCGACCAAACTTTAGCTGTCAGACTGATGGCCTCACATTTGACTCTAGATTACGAGTATAGAGGAGTTAATGGTCAACTCGATGATTTCGAGGTTCCCAGGTCCTGCAAAACAAGCCCAAATCATTACACTCCCACCACTGTGCTTGACAGTTGGTATGAAGTGTTTGTGCTGATATGTGTTTGGTTTTTGGCAAAAGTGGAACTGTGCATTATGGCCAAACATCTCCACTTGTCTATCCAAAGAACTTGCATGTTCTTTTAAGACAGAACTGGCTTTCTGCTGGCAACCTTTCCAAACAACCATACTTCAGTCCTCAGTCTTTTTCTAATTGCACTAACATGAACATTAACATATAACATGCTTGCTGAGGCCTGTAGAATATGAGATGTAACTCTTGTTTTTTTGCAACTTGTCTGAGCAATGCAAGGTCTAACCTGGGGGTGAAGTTGCTGGGACGTCTACTCCTAAGAAGATTGGCAACTGGCTTGTATGTTTTCCACCTTTAAATATTCTTTCTCACTGTAGAATCAGGGCCGGATTAACATAGGGGCTGGTGGAGCTGCAGCTCCAGGCCCAGGCCCATGGAATAGGCCCATTGATTTAAAAAAAAAAAAATATATATATTTTTTACATTTATTTTTTATTTTTTACACACTACTCTTAGGGATTGCACCTGGCTTTTATTTTATTGGCACAGCCAGTATTTGAGGCTGCCTGGCTGGTTCCAATATTACAGTGATACTGGCAATACAAATGCTGGTATTTTTCTCAGTATAAACAAGATTACTATGCAATACCAGCACTGGCCAGTAGGGGTCACTGTGTGTGGAGACAGGCAGGGATAGGAAGTTCCAGCATATCCCTCCCTGCCTATCTATACTCACTGATCTGCAGGGGTGCAGCTACAGAGAGTCCAGACAGCAACTCCCACCCTGCAGAGACAGAGGGATGGGGGGAAAGGCTGCAAGGAGACATACACTGAGACACTAAGGGACATTGGGAGACATTATGACACAGAGACACATGGGGACAGAGTCCCCATGTCTCTCAGTGTCCCCATGTCTCCCAGCCAGTGTCCCTGGTGTCTCAGTGACCCCTAGTCTCCCAGTGCCCCCAGTCTGCCAGTGTCTCCTAGTGCCTCTATGTCTCCCAGTGCCTCAAGTGTCTCAATGTCCCCATGTCTCCAAGCTAGTGTCCCTAGTGTCTGTGGCCCTGGTGTCTTAGTGTCCCCATGTCTCCCAGGGCCCCCATGTCTCAATGTCCCCATGCCCCCCAGCCAGTGTCTCTAGTGTCTGTGTCCCTGGTGTCTGTTTCCCAATGTCTTCAAGTGTCCCCTATTTTCCCAGCCAGAGTCCCCTAGTCTCCTAGTGTCACTGGTGTCTCTGTGTCCCTAGGTCTCCCCGTGTCCCCAGGTCTCCCCGTCTTCCTAGTGTCCTAGTGACATGGGGACCCTGGGATACATGGGGACACAGGGAGACATGGGGCACTGAGATACTGATACATAGGAACACTGAGACCTGGAGTAATCGACACATGGGGGCACTGAGAGGAATCCATCTATACAGCAGAATCAAACTAAGTTGTTTTTTGGTGATTTTACAGCATTTTCTCTTATGTCACTCCTTGTGATTTACATCATGTGATGTCACCCATACATATTTAATTATGCAAATTAGCAAGGCAGGTATGTTTTTTTCAAGAATGGTGGCAACCCTAACTACTTTTCACATACTCTTACTTAAGTATGGAAACTTAAGAGGGATGTATGGGAACAAAACTTGTGTGGACTGGCTGACAATGAATATAGTTAAAGGGACACTATAGTCACCAGAACAACTGCAGCTTATTGAATTTGTTCTGGTGAGTAGAATCATTACCGTCAGACTTTTTGCTGTAAACATTGTCTTTTCAGAGAAAATGCAGTCTTTACATTACAGCCTAGTGATAACTTCACTGGCCACTCCTTAGATGGCTGTTAGAGATCCGTCCTGGGTCATGGCTGCCTAAAATGCATCCAAACATTCAGTGTCTCCTCCCTCTGCATGCAGACACTGAACTTTCCTCATAGAGATTCATTGATTCAATTCATCTCTATGAGGAGATGCTGATTGGCCAGGGCTGTGTTTGAATCATGCTGGCTCTGCCCCTGATCTGCCTCTTTGTCAGTCTTAGCCAATCCTATGGGGAAGCACTGAGATTGGATCAGGCCACCACTTCTAATGATATCAGCAGACTGCTTGTTTTTCTGAGTCTAACAGCATGCAGAGTTACAGCTTTAGGCTTGAATACAGTAAGATTTTGCTATATTAATGGAGGCATGAGGGGACCACGGGGGCTAGATGGTGGTGTTAACACTATAGGGTCATGAATTCATGTTTGTGTTCCTGACCCTATAGTGATCCTTTAAGGTAATGCTGACTTTGGTCTCTCTAACACTGTGGCATGTTCCCTTTCTTCTACACTCACTACATACAGCTTTTCTCTGTCCCAGATTATATACCAGGAGCTTCTGCCTGCTAGTAAGAAGGTAAGGAGACAAGTGGACCAGCGAGTGCTAGGGGACAGTCCTTAGAAAGCGTTGAGCGAGCGCATCATTAGATGCATTTATGCCAAGCTCAGGGTGCTGTCTGCATAGTATGCCCTTAGTTGGCCAGCTGCATGATTGGCAGGCAGCCTGAAATGCATTCATGCCATGGCCTAATTCTTTGGCCAGATATGTCCTCTTTTTGGGCCTGTTCGCCCCTTTTGGCAGGTTATGTGATTTGTGTCAGTGGCACGCCCTTTTACCGCGCCCATTGACTTCCTGCTTGACTGGACACTGCTGTTAGGGGTTATGGATTTACTTGAAAGATGAAAACATAAATTAGTGAGAGATTAGCCTAGGCCCATTTTTTCTGACTGTAGAGACCATGTGGTTGTAGTCTACATTACATTGCATTGATTGTTTAGCATCTTTGTATTCAATTTAGTTTGATCCTACAGTATGGACCTTAGAGTCCTGTATATTCATGTCCCCAGCCATCGCCAGCATTCCGCCGGTGGTTGAGACCCAGGCTTTATGCCCACGTGCACATGCGAAATCGGTTAGCAGCTCCACACATGCTGGCGGTGAGTACTTGATGTTTTAATCATTATGCACTCTATATATTTGTAATTTTTGTCCTCCTGATGAAAACTCCTTTTGTGAGCTGAAACGTCGATTTTCTTTTTAGAATATGTATTAAAAGACAAGTTTTATACTTTGGACTAAGACCATGGAGTGTGGTCATATTTTGGATCTTTATATATACATACATATATAGACACACACACACACACATATATACACATAAATTAAGGAGATAAGTAAATATAGTATTAAAAAGGCCCTAGGGTATGTGTTTTCTTATAGCTGCTGTTTTCTTTCTCTCCAGCACTATCTCCATCAGATACATGACGCTTGGGAGTGTTTTACTGTTTTTGGTCGATATGATCCTGTAATTAGGCCCGTCATAATTGTCAGCACCAGGCCCACTGGGCTCTTAATCTGGCCCTGTGTAGAATGATATATTTTAAATTGTTTGGAAATGCCCTCATAGCCCTTCCCAGTTTGATGGGCAGAAACAATTACTTCTCTAAGATCATTGCTGATGTCTTCCCTCCTTTGCATTTTGTTAACACACCTGAATGCTCCAGACCAGCAAACTGCTAAAATGTTGTTTTTTTATGTTTTTATAGAGGTGGTCACACTAGTTGATGGCCAATTAATTAAGGGCATTTGATTAGCAGTACCTGTCTGATATTTAGCCTCTTAGTTCCTATGGAAGCAGTATGCGTGTACTTAGTTTTTCACACATGGCGTCTCCATATTGGCCTTATTTTTGTTAAAGAAATCATGACACAGTGTAATATGTCATGTCTTGTTGTTGTTCATCTGAGGTTCTATTTACCTAATTTTAGGACCTACTAAGGAACAGGTGATCATTATGATGTCCTTATATTTCAAACCAAAGAATTCAAAGAGGGTGCAGTTTCTTTTTCCCATGACTGTATGAAATATGTATTGGTATTTTTTTGTTGTTGTTAATTCTCTCTTTTATTGAGTGGTTAAACCATCATACAATATAAGGCAAATAAACGGTGAGTCAGGCAACACAATAAGGAGAAGATTATAGCTTGTATACATATGCAACAGGTGGTAGCCAGGGTTTGCCAGTGGTGCAAAGTGAGCATTAGGTTTATAAAAACACATGATGACAATAAATTTATATCTGTGATCTCCCAGTTTTTATATCACGTTAAAAGGTATTAAGTATACATTAAAAAAGTAAGAGGTTTTTCACAGAGTCTTAAGACATCACCAATATTATTTTTGGTAATTTTTATAATGTAGTATTTAGGACCAACTTTTGGCAACTAAAGGTGGAAACAAGCCATGGCTGCCATGCTATCTAGGATCCTGGTGATGGAACTCTGTGTTCTACTGTACTATCATAACATGAATGTAAAACTTCTTAACAATCCACTACACTTCTTTTAAACTTAGCAAAGGTGAATATACTGCACTTAGTTTGAAGCTAAAATTGCTAGTCTGTCAAAGCTTATTGTCATGATTTCCTCTTTACAATAACCTCCAAGCCTCAATGTGAAGGCACTACTTGCAAAAATAATCTTCAACTTCAAATAAAAAAATGAATCAGTCTCACAGTTGCAGCAGTTAGAGAACATTGTCTCTACACTACTGTTTAACTAGGTCTTCTATCTCTATTGCATATAAACCCAAAACTCTTACAATCACTGCCTGCTTAACAACGTGCTGCCAATAGCCACAGTGGAATGGCTGTTGACCATCCTGGTGTGCCTGGAACCGGTGGTGATTAGCACTAGGAGTTAGATTTATCACGGCAAACAAGTTATTCAGGATGCACACTGCTAAATCAACAGAGATCCTCTATTGGCTTCCCATTGTGATTCAGGTATTTGCCTTAGAATATTACCTTTCCATAATGTGTAAAACACCGTGTAATGGCAAAATGCTTGTTCTTTTATATTTACCAGATTGCAAAAGTTAAAAGTCATGTGTCACTGAAATAAAAAAGAAAAGTCATTCAATCCAGTACAAACTGCCAATTGTTGGCTATGTTTTATGCATCTTGTATGCGAACCTTGTGCCTACATTATATTGTCTATGCATCTCAGGACATACTTGGAAACAAGAGAAAAGTCTTGATGTATTCTTCCTGGTAAAACATTTTCTAAACAAATGAAATACTGAAATAAATATAAAATTGAGTGAGTTTGGTGGCCACCAGAAACCAAAGGCACATTATCGGTGTGTCTATACGATGACATGATGTCCTTGCCACATCATATATAAGGACATTTAGTCACCCAGTGATCATGTAGAGCATCTATTTTAACCAGCTTCAGCATCCCATTGCCATCTAAAGTATAATAAGTTAAGCTCCTGAGCGTAATCCACATTTAAATCAATATGCATTTAAATTTATTTTCCTGGGCTTCCTCTTTTTATTTTATCTGAATGAGCTATATTGGTGATTTAAGACAGTACTTTACATGGTCGTACACAGTGCACTTAGAAAGGAAACAATAATTTTAGGAGACAAAGGTTTGTTTAACAAACATAATAAAGCTGCACAGAAACCATAAAGTAAATTAGACAAAATGCATATTTGTTAAACACTGCAACAATTCCACTCGTTCTGCAAATGTAGTTGACGGTAATTCTTTTGTATTATGCTCTTAGTCCTGTACACTTGTTTTATACAGTGCCCTTTCTTCTTCCTTCAGCCTTTATTAAATTTGCTGCCCCACATAAATGAAGCTATGGTTGTAGTGAACAGTAAATAAGCAAACAATGGAATCTAATATTAGGAGAGCTTAGTGTCCTCGAGCAAAGCATGATAAATAAACTGAAACGTTTTTTTAAGTCAAGCAGAGCAAGTTCAATGCAATGCGTATCTGGAGGAGGACCGGTAATCTACTTTGTATTTCAATGAACTGGAAGATGAGTTTATAAGAAATTCATGGAACATAAAACCAAGAGAAAAAGAGGTTATACTCTGAGTTAGAGAATTATTTCTGGGGTTCTAAATAAAATAAAAACTAGTAAATATGTTTTAATGGGTACAAAACAGTTGGAAAAAGGGGGAAAACAATGCAAAGAATTGAAGAGAGTATAGACTGTTTTGCCTTTTTATTTAGGTTATTTTAAAAAAAACTTAATAGGTTTATAAAGGCGTTAGAGCCCAACAGAATTCTTAAAATGGCTCTGATAACCTTTAGAATTTTTTTCCTTTAACATAGACAGATAGAATGGAACATTTTAAAGATGGTGTTAAAAATCTGCAACTGCAGAGTGGCATATCGAATGGATAAGTGAGCAGGAAAGCTATTTAAGGAGTAGATAGATTGAAGGAAATAAGAAAGACAGATGTCTCTGGCACTTCGTTAACAATTGTTAATTTTAGGCTTCTTTTTGATGCCTTGGTTCTATTCTCGTGTTATTAATTAAATGGCAAAACTAAAAGAAAACGTACTGCTTGTTACTCAGAGAGGTTTTAGTATTTTTGAAATAGCCAAATGCATACATTCCACAAATAACTGCACATCCTGGTTCATTTGTGGTGGTGTGCCAATAGTAGCTTCAGGAGCATAAGTTGCAACCTAGTCTAGATGCTCAGAACTAATGTATGCTAAGTGATCTACTGTAGGGAGGAAAAGTTGTGTTTTTTCATCTGTAAAAGAATGCTGTGCCTAATAAAAAAAAAAAATACAGTGTCCTATTAGGAGTACAGACTTCCTAATTTACTTGCTTGAGTGGGCAAAAGACAAGAGGCCATCATCCCATTCTTAAATATGTAAAATGAGATAAGTAAGTTATCAAAAAAGGTGGTGGGCCCTCAAAAAATTTGTATTCTTGGTGGCTCTTTTTATCCATCACTGTAGTACATCGGTAGTCGCAACCCCTATTATCACTGTAGTACATAAGTAGTCGCAACCCCTATCATCACTGTAGTACATCAGTAATCGCAACCCCTACCATCACTGTAGTACATCAGAAGTCGCAACCCCTACCATCACTGTAGTACATCGGTAGTCACAACCCCTACCATCACTGTAGTACATCAGTAGTCGTAACCCCTACCATCATTGTAGTACATCAGTAGTCGCAACCCCTACCATCACTGTAGTACATCAGCAGTCACAACCCCTACCATCACTGTAGTACATCGGTAGTCGCAACCCCTATTATCACTGTAGTACATCAGTAGTCGCAACCCCTATCATCACTGTAGTACATCAGTAGTCGCAACCCCTACCGTGACTGTAGTACATCAGTAGTCACAACCCCTACCATCACTGTAGTACATCAGTAATTGCAACCCCTACCATCACTGTAGTACATCAGTAGTCGCAACCCCTACCATCACTGTAGTACATCAGTAGTTGCAACCCCTACCATCATTGTAGTACATCAGTAGTCGCAACCCCTACCATCACTGTAGTACATCAGCAGTCACAACCCCTACCATCACTGTAGTACATCGGTAGTCGCAACCCCTACCATCACTGTAGTACATCAGTAGTCGCAACCCCTACCATCACTGTAGTACATCAGTAGTTGCAACCCCTACCATCATTGTAGTACATCAGTAGTCGCAACCCCTACCATCACTGTAGTACATCAGCAGTCACAACCCCTACCAACACTGTAGTACATCGGTAGTCGCAACCCCTATTATCACTGTAGTACATCAGTAGTCGCAACCCCTACCATCACTGTAGTACATCAGTAGTCGCAACCTCTACCTTCACTGTAGTACATCAGTAATCGCAACCTCTACCATCACTGTAGTACATCAGAAGTCGCAACCCCTACCAACACTGTAGTACATCAGTAGTCGCAACCCCTAACATCACTGTAGTACATCAGTAGTCACAACCCCTACCATCACTGTAGTACATCGGTAGTCACAACCCCTACCATCACTGTAGTACATCAGTAATCGCAACCCCTACCATCACTGTAATACATCAGTAGTCACAACCCCTACCATCACTGTAGTCTAACAGGTAATATGCTCTGAAATTATAGATTAGTAGAATATGAAGAAATGTTAGCTGTAATAATTCTTAAACTATATTTTTGTGCCTTAATGTTTTAAATATATCAGGTCCAACCAAATGGAAAAAAATACTGAGATTGAGGTATTTACCAGTTTGACTATCTCGTTTTGTTTTGCATTTTCTTTTCTATTTTAGCCTTTTTCTTATCACATCTTTCTTTGTACCTGAATTTGCAACGCTTATTTTTTTATTTTTTTATTAAGACAGACATGTCCTTTTCCTATAACAAACATTTTGCAGCGATGTTCTAACAGTGTGTTGATTATTTAATTCAATAAATTACAATGCAGTGACAATTATTACACTTGTAAATAACAATAGCAGCATACAAAAATAGCCGAACACATGTCCAAAAAACCCATCATCAATAAGGCAAAAAAGATACTGCACCTTAAAGACAAGTGGTAATTAACAACCTAATTAATGCAGTGACAATGAAGCTACCAAAGTAAACAAAGCATGGCGTTGGCACCCAGAGTTAATTTAATGCCCAGTCAACACATGCCAAAAAAGAGAGTAGGTGATTAACATGCAGTGACTAACCATCGCTGCAAACACCCACATTTGTAATAAAAAAGGCACATTTTTATCGTTCCTTCATATTATTTTATCATATGCAAAACCTATCAAAGATATTGTGAGACTGCTTAAATGTTATACATATTGTTGTTTATCTTGCTTTTAATTGCCATTTATTCAAATTGCTGCAATGAAGATACCTGGGAGTTCTAGATGATAACTATCATGTGACCACCTAGTAAATGAGGTTGAACGAGAGATGTAGATCTTCTTAACTCATTGATTGTCTTTCTGGCATGACATTTTGTAGAGTGTTTCTCTTCTCTCTGATATCCAAATAATTTTTTAAAAACTGCTCATTTCCAAGGTGCTATGTATTGCATAATACACAACAGAGCTACATTTAAAATTACTAATGTTTAGAACTTTGCATTTTGGTACTTAAATGATCCACAAATATGTAGATTACTAATAAAGGAATTCACTCATTGCTAGAGGCCTTTATAGACTTCTTGATGGCATGGAACGTTATCGCAAAGAAAACCTTGATGACCCCTACAGTAACACAGAGGTAGAAGTATGTCCTTTCTGTGTTAGGTACCCTCCTCTCTAACCATTGACAGCCTGCAACAGGTGCTCTCTGAGCATAACATAAATGAATACAGCAAAGTTCTGTTCCCCAGCACCCACCAATCAAAAGTCAGCCACATTCCCCTAAGTATCTTTGCAAAGCTCTAAACATCTTTGTTTTTTAATATAGACAGCTGCTTTGAGAAGAAGCTGTCTGAAGTACGATTTAAGTTACAAGATTGACATCCTTTTGCTCCCTTTCACCAATTGTAGAGATTCTACAGGGCTGTAGAGATCCACATACAGGCCTTCAGACCATAAACACCACCTCCCCCATTTCTTTACCCCTTTCTGTTTCTTGTACCAGGGCAGTAAAACAAAACGTGTGTGCGTTCCTTTTTGGGGGGGAAAATTCCTCGTACTTTGTCTCAGAATTATTTGGTTTCAAGGCAGATTACACCACGGAAGCTTTTATGAAGGAAATGGCTGTCAATTAAACAAATAATTTACCTTGGCCGAAATCTGATTTTAATATATTTGAATATAAAAGAAAAAAATCCTGTGGACTGGTAAGCTTTTCCCAAATACAGAAGGGTACTTGATTGTACAAATATTTGATGATCTCTTATCAACAAGTCTGTAGCAGAGGAAAAGCAAGGAAAACTAAAATAATAGATCAGGGTGGTGCAGTAGACATTGCTTACCTAGATTTCAGTAAGGCTTTTGACACTGTTGCACATAGAAGGCTTGTCAATAAACTGCAATCTTTAAGTTTGGATTCCAATATTGTTGAATGGGTAAGGCAGTGGCTGTGTGACAGGCAACAGAGGGTTGTAGTCAATGGAGTATATTCGAAGCATGGTCTTGTCACCAGTGGGGTACCTCGGGGATCTGTACTTGGACCCATTCTCTTAAATATTTTATTAGTGATATTGCAGAAGGTCTTGATGGTAAGGTATGTCTTTTTGCTGATGATACTAAGATATGTAACAGGGTTGATGTTCCAGAAGGGATAAGTCAAATGGCACATGATTTAGGTAAACTACAAAAATGGTCAGAGTTGTGGCAACTGACATTTAATGTGGATAAGTGCAAGATAATGCCTCTTGGATGTAAAAACCCAGAGTACAGAATATTTGATAGAGTCCTAACCTCAACATCTGAGGAAAGGGATTTAGGGGGTGATTATTTCTGATGACTTAAAGGTAGGCAGACAATATAATAGGGCAGCAGGAAATGCTAGCAGAATGCTTAGTTGTATAGGGAGAAGTATTAGCAATAGAAAGAGGGAAGTTCTAATGCCATTGTACAGAACACTGGTGAGACCTCACTTGGAGTTCAGAGAAGGGCTACAAAACTGGTTCATGGATTGCAGGATAAAACTTACAAGAAAAGGTTAAAGGAACTTAATATGTATAGCTTGGAGGAAAGACGAGACGGGGGGATATAATAGAAACATTTAAATACATAAAGGGAATCAACACAGTAAAGGAGGAGACTATATTTAAAAGACGAAAAACTACCACAACAAGAGGGGAAAAGGTTTAAAAATAATATATGGAAGTATTACTTTACTGAGAGGGTAGTTGATGCATGGAATAGCCTTCCAGTTGAAGTGGTAGAGGTTAAGACAGAAAAAAACATTAAAAACCCACTTCTTCATAAAAGCGTATCAATTAAACTGTTAATAGCTCCCGACTGATTCCTCTCTTGCAACTATCATTAGTCTAATACTATCCTTACCTTTTGTGTCACTTTACTCCACTCTTTCTAGCATGTAAGCAGGGCCCTCAACCCCTTGTTCCTGTGTGTCCAACTTGTCTGGTTACAACTACATGTTTGTCCGTTCACCCACCGTAAAGCGCTGCGGAATTTGTTGGCGCTATATAAATAATAACATAATAACATAATAATAATAGCAATCCCAGTTATGTAATGGATCAAGATGCAATAAGCTTGTTGGAGTTACTTTCAATCTCTCATCACTGTATGTTTTGACCTCGTTAGACATCATCAGCCTACCTTTTTGTACAAAGCTACATTTTAAGCTTCTGTACTGATAGAAAACAAGGTAAAAGAATTCCCTTGCTTCACTTACTTTAATTTAGTCTAATGTAATGTGACAAATATGCAGATAGTCATATTCTGAACAACCTGCTCAGAATGGATGTAAATTTAATAGCCAGTCCTAACATCCCAAAGACAATTATTTATCACCCTTCAGGTCAATGCTAAGTCTGACTTTGGAGTTGTTGTTTTTTGTATTTAGACGGGTAGATAGTTTAATTGCATGTGAAATGTGTCACATTGCTTTTATATCAGTAAATGTTCAAAACCTAAGGTGTATTTACTAAACCAGAAAGGAAATGAAAAAGGAAATTACAAATTAGAAAACCTAAGGAAAATACATTGAATTTGAGAACCTTCCCACATTGACTATTTTTGCCAAAACTTTGGAAATTACTATAATTTCTGCAAATTATAATTCTGGTGAATAAATCACAGCATGCTAAACTTAAAAATACACGGTAGATTTTTTTTTCTCAAAATTAAACAGATTGTTCAATCATTTAAAATAGTTTAAACATTAGATCTCTCTATACAGGAAATTTGTAAGGAATCTGTGCTTGTCACATGTAGGGGAGGTGTGACTACAGGTGCATAAACAAATCATTTAACTCCTAAATGGCAAAACATTGAACAGTTACACTGTAGGGGCATGCTCTATACACTCAAACAACTCAATTAAACTAAAGATGTTTTGGTGCTATAGTGTCCCTCTAAGCACCTCTGTACATAGTCAAACAGATAGATGCTATTTCTGATGGAAGATGAGTAACTATTTATGTCTAAGAGTTTGAAGACAAATAAACAATACAGAAACTAAGACTTGCATCATTTGCATACATAAATCATGAGCAAGGTGGGTTTACAATACATAAAGGATAAAAGGAAACAAATAAAATAAAGTGCTTTGAGATTAGATATCAGGTGATACTGTATATAGGAAGATATTTTTAGTGAGTATGATAATGGGGTAATATTATGGGGTGTTTTTATAACTGGGCTCCAAATCAAAAGATATCAGCAGCTATGCAGTTGATCTTTTTACGTGGTGCTCTTGTCTGAGAAAGCAAGGACATCTTTTCTTCTTGTTTCTTTTTTTTTGTTTTTTTTGCTGGTTTTGTTGTGTTAATAACTACAAGTAATTAATATATGGCTCTGTTATCAGCTTACATTTATTATAATAAGGATTATATTAATTTTTTTTTTGGTTGATGCTTTTGTAACAGTTAATTTAGTGAGGGTAGGAAATCCAATTTACAATAAATAATTGCAAGTGTTCTTTTAATTTATAGCTATAAAACTGGCACTAAAACAGATCCTATTGAGAGATTGCCTGGAAGAGATTATTTTTGGAGATACAGTAGGTAGCTGGTTTAGACACGATACTTTAAGAAATGACTAATTGACCAGGAGATTGGGTACTTCAGTAGCACTGCCAAAATGCTCTATTGTTCCGTTGTGACCTCATTCTCTATTTCTGTTGAGGTTAATGTCACATTATGAAATATGAGAATGTTGCTCGTTACTGAGATCTAATAAGAAATCGCTTTGTGCTATTTTATATTGGAATCAACACTGACATTCATTGCCCTTTAAAAAGCCTTATACTAAGTTCACCGCAGTTTAACAGTGAACGTCAATCCACAGGGTGGAGCAACCAGCAACTAAGAATAAACAGAGAGTTGTTACAAACTAACAACCTACATTTACCCAAACATAATTTTGCTCGAAAAAAAAGTATTTCTAATGCAGCTAGTTTTTCCTTAATTTTACAAGTCAGATATCTACCCCTCACAATTATTTAGTACAGGTGGTCCTCATTTTGCGACCTACCTGTTTTACAATGGCTCACACTTAAGACCAGTGGTAAGTGCGAGTCGTCGTGGGGATTCCATACTCTGGTACGTTCGTCTATGTTTGGGGAAACTTCCCCAAACATAAACAAACACATCAGAGCAGGGAATCCCTCTTATCTATGTCCAGGGAAATTTCCCCGAAAATACATTTAAAGGAATTCCCTGCTCTTGTGCGCATGTCTATGTTCGTGGAAACGTCCCCTACCATAGACGAAGGCACCAGAGCAGGGAATCCCTCTAATCTATGTTCGGGGAAGAGGCCAAGTTGACCCTCCACTGGTTACAGCAGAAAAAGGTGAAGGTCCTGGAGTGGCCATCACAGTCTCCTGACCTTAATATCATCAACCCTTTGACACTGTTGCACATAGAAGGCTTATCAATAAACTGCAATATTTAAGTTTGGATTCCAATATTGTTGAATGGGTAAGGCAGTGGCTGAGTGACAGGCAACAGAGGGTTGTAGTCAATGGAGTATATTCGAAGCTTGGGCTTGTCACCAGTGGGGTACCTCAGGGAGCTGTACTTGGACCCATAATCTTTAATATTTTTATTAGTGATATTGCAGAAGGTCTTGATGGTAAGGTATGTCTTTTTGCTGATGATACTAAGATATGTAACAGGGTTGATGTTCCAGGAGGGATAAGCCAAATGGCTAATGATTTAGGTAAACTAGAAAAATGGTCAGAGTTGTGGCAACTGACATTTAATGTGGATAAGTGCAAGATAATGCATCTTGGACGTAAAAACCCAAGGGTAGAGTACAGAATATTTGATAGAGTCCTAACCTCAACATCTGAGGAAAGGGATTTAGGGGTGATTATTTCTGATGACTTAAAGGTAGGCAGACAATGTAATAGAGCAGCAGGAAATGCTAGCAGAATGCTTGGTTGTATAGGGAGAGGTATTAGCAGTAGAAATAGGGAAGTTCTTATGCCATTGTACAGAACACTGGTGAGACCTCACTTGGAGTATTGTACGCAGTACTGGAGACCGTATCTTCAGAAGGATATTGATACCTTAGAGAAAGTTTAGAGAAGGGCTACTAAACTGGTTCATGGATTGCAGGATAAAACTTACCAGGGAAGGTTAAAGGATCTTAACATGTATAGCTTGGAGGAAAGATGAGACATGGGGGATATGATAGAAACATTTAAATACATAAAGGGAATCAACACAGTAAAGGAGGAGACTATATTTAAAAGACGAAAAACTACCACAACAAGAGGACATAGTCTTAAATTAGAGGGACAAAGGTTTAAAAATAATATCAGGAAGTATTACGTTACTGAGAGGGTAGTGGATGCATGGAATAGCCTTCCAGCTGAAGTGGTAGAGGTTAACACAGTAAAGGAGTTTAAGCATGCGTGGGATAGGCATAAGGCTATCCTAACTATAATATAAGGCCCGGGACTAATCAAAGTATTTAGAAAATTGGGCAGACTAGATTGGCCGAATGGTTCTTATCTGCCGTCACATTCTATGTTTCTATCGAGCCACTCTTGGGATATCTCAAACGTGCGGTTCATGCATGACGACCAAAGACTTTGCATGACCTGGATGCATTTTGCCTAAACAGATGGGCAGCTATACCGCCTGCAAGAATTAGGGGCCTCATAGGCAACTATTACAAAAGACTGCATGCTGTCATTGATGCTAAAGGGGGCAATACAGTATTAAGAACTAAGGGTATGCAGACTTTTGAACAGGGGTCATTTCATTTTTTTCTTTGTTGCCATGTTTTGTTTTATGATTTTGCCATTCTGTTATAACATACAGTTGAATATGAATCCAATAAGAAATATGAGAAATGTGTTTGGCCTGCTCACTCACGTTCTCTTTAAAAATGGTACATATTACCAATTCTCCAAAGGTATGCAAACTTAGGCAAACTTTTGAGAACAACTGTATATATATAAAAATATAAAAATAAATACCTATATACTAATAAATACTGGAAATACTAAATTTTGAATGATGGGGGTAATTTTCCTTACTGCTTTGCCATATAATTTTAAAGGCAACATATGCCCAGCAAACCAATCTGGCAAATTTCAATGTGTAAAAACTGAAAAGGGGAAAGTGCTACATTTGACTTGGACCTTTTCTAAAACCCAATAAAACCTGTACAGAGGGGGTACTGTTGCACTCATGAGATTGGCAAGCACACGTATGTTTATTTTATTGCAGAAAAAGCTTACAATATTTGTACAATTGCCTCCATCCTTAAGGGACAATGCAAATGCAGTGGCAATACACATTTTTTTTCAAACATTAATTTAATTGTCATTTTTAAATCACATTTTTATGAAAACACTCCCACGTAAAACAGCATGGCATGAAATATTTTTATGTCCATTTTTTTTAACTGTTTGTCTGTTGACAACTCAATAGAGCCAGCATACATTTATTTTTTTCAAACTTTCCCTATCTTAGCTCTTGAAACTCGTTGACTGTTTTTGTTGTTGCTTTTTGTTTTTGTTTTGCTTATCGATTTCAATTTTGCTGCTAACGCTTAAACAAAACGCTGGTGAGATAGCTCAGTGGGCTAATGCATCATCAGCAGAATCTGTTCAACCCTTGGGTTGCAGATTCAAATCCTGGCAGGGTTGACTCATTCCTTCATCCTTCCGAGGTAGAAAAAATGAGTACTATTAAATTGGGTAATAGTAACAACCCCTGGATATTGGGCTAAGCTAGCATCCCCAGGACGTACTTGAAAACCAGAGTAATCTGAATGTACCTTTCCTAGTTAAATACTTTGTTGCTGTTATGTTTGACGAATACTTTTTGTATGGTCAAAACATGAACTTTCTTTTTGTGTACTCTGAGTAAAGGAATATGTTTTCTTATCAGAAGCTGTACTGGAAATGTCATTTTATTTTTATGATACTTAAAGTCAGTCTTTAGTGGATATATTCCTAATTTATATGTCATGTGAATTGGTAAAATACATTTGAAGCTTATCATTTTACATTTTACTATTTTATGTCATTATCTATGAATAAACTGTCCCCTGAATTGACAGTTGTTGGAATACAGAATGCATGACGTACATAAACCTGAAATTAAATTGTAAACAAATATGCTTGAAAGCTACAATTAAAGAAGAATTAAAAAGAAAATGAGCCATATGTTTGGAAATTATTTTTTCAGAAGTATAATTATCACTTATGAGCAAATATAATTTTTTTTTAAGGACGATATTCAAGAACCAGCTACTTGCACTGTGAAAGTAAAATTTTCAGCTATCACTCTATATTTATTAATTTGGAACATAACTTCAATACTGTAATCTTTCTCTAACTGGGTGCCATGGCACTCTTGTCCCCATAGCCATTACAGTGGGTTATAATGGTTATGTTGGGAGTGCTCTTGTAAGGATCAATGACAGCCAATGCCATCATAAATCTAGTATTCGCAGGAAAGCTCTATTTGTTAAAAGTAATGATAGCATTGTTCTTATTTGAAATGTATTTGGGATTGATAGCCGGGCCATTACCATAGTAATAAACAGCAAGTAAGGATATAAAGTACTGTTTAAGGATACCTAAAAACAAAAATAATGTGAAAAGTGCTACCAATCCCTTCTTCTCTGAACCTGGCTGCAAGAAGCAGTAATAAAGTTTGACTTACAAAAGCTGATGTAGAAGGAATGCTATACATTTAAAGTAAGCTATGTCTGCTCTCTCTAGTTACCATCTGGTGGTGTGGTCTACACTTTGGACTTCAGTTGAAGTGTCTAAAGACTTGCTAGAATAAATGGTATTCATTAGTGAAGCCATAAACACCTTGATAGAGGTGATATTGCAAAGACTAGAATGTCTACACCTCACTTTCTGGAAACATCAAAGACGATGAATGATAAGTTCCTAACAGTCACTTGTCCAGGTGACCCCAAATTATTTGTTTAAATTAGATTTTCGTTTTTTTTTACATGTTCTAAAGTTTATTATGTTTATATGATGCTTCCATTTGTGTCTGTACCTATGATGCAGTGAAAATGTTTTGTTATATATATACTGTCATAACTCAAATTGCTTGATTTGTAAATTGTAAATCACTTTTAACATTAATAAGCATTGAAAGAAAAAGATAGATTTCCCCATTTATCTGAAACAGCTGCAATGGGTGAATCATTGCATATTAACTGGCGCAGTGCATTAATACAAGTAAAGTAAAAATACTATGTATTACTACACTCTCTAAAAATCAAACATTGATTAAAACAGCTCTATAAACATCTATATATTCCAAAAACATGTTCTAATTCTTTGATTATTTTTTTTTTTTTAAAGATGCTGCATGTCAAGTTAATCTATTTAAAAATTCCTGTTCTAGAGAGAATAACACTCTTGAAGTGATGGGAAATGAGAAGACCTTTTAGAGGGAGATTTTAACATATCCTGATGTGCATATTTTTTTCTTCACGTTCTCAATATCATTTGTTTTGTTACCTTTGGGAGTTTCACTTCTAACTCAACACATACTGTACAATCTGATAAAGAGAAAGGCAGTTCTGCAACTGGAGACAATAGGTAAAATAGGTTAAAAGCTTGTAGTGTCTTAAATAAAATATATATTGTAACGGAGATCCCTGTACCCCTGGCTGGGTACCTCCGACAAGGACCGCTTCCTAGCTGGAACAGGGGACAAACTGCAGCACTTCTGCCCACAGTCACCGTGGCTTGACTGGGGTCCTGAAACATGCTCCCTCCTGGAGCCGAATGGGGAACTCGCTCTATCCACTCCCAGGCACTGGACGACACTCAGTCCTGCGAGCTCTAGTCCTTACAAGGACTTTCCCTGTTGAATCCTCCACACTGGAACAACTGATCTACTCTTTCCCCTCCCAGTAACAAGACAACACATAGTTCTGGGAGTACAAGCTAGAAAGCTTTAATCTGGCCAGATGTCCTGCTTTTATACAGTTTAGACACAGTCAAACTTGCCCATAACACTCACACAAAAACAGGATAATTGCCCCCCCTGGACCTGAGAGGAGACTTGTTACAAGCAAAGATCTAATATACTCCTCCCCTGTGTCTGAGAGATAATTACCTGAGCACACACACATATAATTGAATTATCTCTCAGTAGAGAAACAGGCAATATAACAAAATACCCCTAAAACACATGAAAACCCCACAAAAGTCACAACTCCGGGTGACCAACATATCCAAAAATCACCCAGATCGGTTCAGGGGTTCGGGATTTCCATGGAAGTCATAATTTTGACCGACCGTGCACATGGTCCTTTGCCCAAAACAGTTCTATGAAATCAGTGCTAACGGTCAGTCAGTTTAAAACCGTACAAAGTACCGAACAGAATCCATAGTTCTACCCTGGAACACAGTGTCAGTTAGGCTTAACAAGCTTCCGGGTGTTCTCTGGTTCATGCGGTTGTTCGGTTCCCGAACAACATAGTCCCAAATCACACGAATGGAGACTTTTACATTGCATATTACAGGGCCCATAGTCTGGGCAGGAGGCTGGCAAGCAGGCTCCTCCTGGAGCTCATGGCAAACTCACGTGGGAAGGGGAGTTTGTCACATATATTATCTTGTTAAATTAAGCATAATGATATTCATACAGATATTTTGTTTAATTTCAAACACTCATTAAATTCAGTGTCAGAAAAACATGCTTTGGCATGGCATAAAAAAGGAAATATAAAAATAACTTTCATTATTAACATCCTAGCAAATATCCATATGGTCTAATTAGCAGCAGAAAGGTGTAATCTGAGCTTGTTATAATGCCTCTTGTAATACAAGAGCCATGGTTCAAGATCTATGTGTAGCCTTCAATCTCACAAGTTATATATTTGACCATAAATGAAAATGCCTGATGATATTTCCAAAAAAGTTCATATTTTTATGCAATAGTTTGTATACCTGTACAATATATATGACAGATATTGGGGAAAGGACCATCCCTGAGACCCAGTTGGAGACCAGGACTGTTTGCTAGAAAAATGTGACCAAATAGTGACCACAGACATGTAAGACCTGTGGAGAAAAATATAAAGCAGAGCTACAGATCTGTCGGCATAGATAAACAATTTTGGTGACTTTGTTGTGACAGTGTATTTAGGATTATATCTAGAGTTGGGGAGCTAGAGTATGATAGATAATAGTTAGTGGAGTGCAAAGAATGCTAATATGTTGTGTCAATATGGTAGATTGTGGTATACCCGGACACATGACATCCCTAAACCACTTGGTATACCCAGGTGATATAAATTGCACCTAGCTATTTGGATATTTCTTGAGAACAATTTTTTTTTTGAAAACCCATTAATATGGTGTCAAGGATACATTTAAGATGCATCCAGTAGTTCAGTAGATGTTCAGTAGATAGGAGGTTAAAACAAATTCAGAGCAAGATATTTATCGTATGAATGGTTATATATCCCAGGATAGATAAATCAACATTGATGCATTGGTTTTTTAGAACGCACAATTGTGACACAGAAGTCCATAGATTTTCTAAATGATAGATCTATGGGTATTTTGATACTTGTGGCCATTGTAACATCAATCGAGATAATGTGAAAAAAAATCACGGACTTGGTCATAGTCACAGCTTGACTCTTGTAGATTAAAGTTTGCAATTTAGTTTTTGAATAAGAGTGGAGTACAGTGAGTAAACTCATTGGGTTATTTACTAAGTGAGAATTCAGAGTGAATTCAAAGGGAATTTCAAATTTAAGACCAAAGTAGCCGGGTTGGAAGACATTAAAAGAACATTTTTGTAGTTTGGCTATTATGAATTGAATTCACCTTAAATTCTCACTTTAGCAAATAATTAATTTTTTATTGATTGTTTCTGGAGTAAATTGAGGTTACAATCTTAGTTAATGCAAAGTTCTATTGCTCTGGAAATACTTTTTCCTTCAAGAACCAAGGAGAACGTTTGAAACAAGCTGAAGAACTATTCATTAATGCACTGACACTAAACACTTTTTGATATTAGCTTTCTACAGCGATGACGGGAAGTTGAAATCAAATCCTTATTGTAATTCTCATTATTGTGCTCATAATATGTCAATCTAATCACTATTATAATTCTCATTATTTTACTCATATGTCAACACAGTACATCTATATATACCTTCTTTAGAAATCTCATATACCCCCACTCATACAACCATGTATCTAATCAAATGATTGTATTTAACAAGATATATTTTCATCATTTATGTCATTCTACAACAGCTTTTTCAACACAAATGTAATGGTTATTAAAAATTTCTCGAAGAGGCAATGATTTTAAGCTAATCTATAAACTGAATTTGCAAACAAGGTGTCATTTGTTCACTGCTACCTGGTATTCGAATCACTGCTAGGTCTTAAATAGCGTCAATTTAATTCTTAAAAACCGAATGCTATTTTTTAGAGTAGATATGCATTCAACCAATCCAACAAATCATTTCATTTCATTTAGCTGAATTTAGTAAATTCTGGTACTGCACATTAGGTTTTAAGAACAAATATTTTGCTAGAAAAAAAACAAAACTGATCTAAGAATTGAGTTCCATATGATGAACTGGATGTGCACACACAATTTGTCTTACGTCGTCTGTAAGGCAGTATGCACAGGGATGCTATTTTTGGTATCAGATGCTGTAGAATCCTCAAATGAACCTTCTAGTTCTGTTTGTTGTACAGTAGTGGCTTCTACCCAGCCAGTGCAGTGTATTACATCCGCAGACTGCTAAAGCAGAAATGCACTTACATTTTACAAACAAATTTTAGGTTGTATTTGCGTGCTCAAATAGTATGGTTGGTTTACTAAAATATATTGTTGTTTGATTAGTTAACAATCAAATCTCACACTTGTATACAAAAGGGACACACACAAGTATTTGCATTTTTAGCTTTAGGTCTAAATATTTAGTTGTATTTTGTTTTGTTTTTTGGGGGGGGGTGAAGAAACTACAACTGATCATGTGCACAGAGCTTTGATTTCTATTCCCCACTCATAGCGGGGAGCCCCTTTTAGCCCCTGCAGTGCTGTGTTAAACATGTTAAACAGTTCAGACTTCATAGACCAGAACAAGAAGCTCTTGATTGGCCTAGCTACTTCCTGCTGTATGCAAAACTTGATGATTTCATTTGTTAGAATTTGCACAAACTTTTGAAACTGAGTGGTTTTTCTTTTATTATTTTGGAATTGTTTTTGTATAATTTTAATCTACATAATTTATTTTTTATCTTCACAATACATTATAAAATGTGTCATTTCTAGTCTGGAGGGACTCTTGGAAAAAAAAAATACTTTAGGTGAAATTGAGATTTATTTTCTGTCTGTTTTGGCTTAGTATGCCTGCACTAGGCTACATAAAAAAAATGAATATATAGATATTGCTATAGCACATTTTGAAAAGAAAATGTTCAGCAAATTATCCCACATGATGTATGGTGCATGTTACGTGATAGTCATACCAATATACTATCTATCTATACTACTATCTATAGTAGACTATGTGAATTCCTCAGCTTCACATTTTTCATTGGAGTTATATCTAAGAAGGCTTGCAAAAACTGCAAATCTCTTGTTTGCAGCCTTTGCAAACCCTCCCCTACTAACCCTGCTGAGACATTATGTGATTGTCCAATCACAGACTTCCCAATGCAGCTCAGAAGTCTTTGGAAGGTAGGTGCAGTGCAAATAAGCAAACCACACCAGGAAGTAACAGGACCTGCTGTTTGCTTGAAAAGCCAGGGGGCTGTAACCTGTATCATTTATAAAAGTGTACATTTCTATTAAAATCTACACTTTTTCCAAAATAATAAAATAAGACATACTGCACACATACTTTAGGGATCTGGAGTGTCTCTTTATTTGCAGCCTCACACTATTCAGTGACAGAATACAATAGCAGGGGATTTGTTGGTATGTTGGATGCAGGGCCTGCACGTCCATAAGGTGGCACAGGCGGCCGCCTTTGGGCACCAGAACAGGCGGGGCGTAAAAATTCAAATCCCCTGCCCCTGGCTGGGGACTCAGATTTTTTCAAATTACCTGTCTCCCTGCAGCCAGCACAGAGCAGCCAGGGAAATCTGCTGGCCTCTCCTGTTGATGTCAGGAGGAGAGGGCATGACATCGACCACTGCTCTTCTCAATGACTCCCCAGCGGACGGGAGAAGAGCAGTGGAAGTCACGCCCCCTCCTCATGGAATCATCAGGAGAGGCCGGCAAACTTCAATGGATGCTGTGTGCTGGAGGCTCCAGCTTCTGTATCACCACTCCCTGGCCCAAGGTAAGCCTGAGGGAGGGGGGGAGAGGGATATCTTTGGGTTTTTTTAATCCAATTTTTTTTAGCAGCCCCTGTGCCCCCACCACTGCCATTGTATCCCCGTCTAAGCTCCTGTTCCTCCTCTAGAGCCCCTGTCCAAGCCACCACAGCCCCTGTCCCGCCCACAGCTCTTATCACCCTCTAAAGCTCTCTGCCCCTCTGCCCCCCTCCTCGCCACAGCCGCTCCCCTTTCCAGTTCCTGTCTCCCACACCCTCCAGCTCCTGCCTCCTTGCTGCCCCCCTCTCAGCTCCTGCCCCCCCCTCTCAGGGCATGTGCCCCCACCACAGTCCCTGTGCCCCCTCTCCCCCACACCACAGCTCCTGTCTTCGACTGTGTAGCCAAAAATCCTTGCCCGGGCCCTGGTTGGATGTGCAGGAAAAATAATTGGCATCACTTTGGCATGCACAGCTCTTGATAAAAACGTACTCATGCTACTCCAGCTCTGTCCAATTTATATACTGCATGCTCTGTGTGAGTAGATCCATCTACCCAGAGATATGTATGTCTCATGCATAAAAAAGCTGATTTGTTTGTTCCTGTCCCGAGACTCTCCCAGAATAGAGAATTGAATTTTAGATGGTGGTAAATCAGTTATTATAAGCTGTATATTTGTGTAGAAATACCATCTGAAAGCCACATCTCTCCTTTAACCCTTCATATATTGTACTTACAGAATTTTAGCAGCTTTGCACTCCTACTAATTGCAAAAAATACCTGGTGCTTCAGCAGCACAAAATATGCCATAGACATATGCCAGCATTCTAGGGTTCCATAAAGATTCTTCTCTACTTGAGAAAATCCAAAAACATGTTGTCCTGATGAAAGTTCTTATCATGAACTGAAACGTTGACTAGTATAGATTTTCTCAAATAAAGAAGAATCTTCATGGAACCTTAGAGTGCTGGCATTTTTCTATTGTATATATATAAATGTAAAGAAAAAGGCTGTGGAACAGCAGGTGTATCGGCGCTTCGTCAACCAAAATCACTAATTAGATGTATAAATTCAGTTGCATCCCAACACCTTTAAGTGCATGAAATGAAACAAACAAGTTATACCCAATATAACTAGTATCAATAAAATGCAGAAAATGCATTTCAGTCTTCTTCAGAGGGCACCTGAAGAGGACTGAAATCAGTCTCAAATGCATTTGCTGCATCATTTTATTGGAGAACTTATTGTGTTGGCTGTAGTGTATATACTTTTTTTGGCTGTTATTTTACACACTGCTTTTTAAAGTCCTATTTTGATATTTTGTATATCTATATACCAAGAAATTTTGTAACACATCAAGCCATCCTTGGTGTATATCCTAAGCCAGAATTTGCACCCTCAAGCCTTCTTTATAGAGCCTGGTACAGCTCTACACTTTTGAGTGTTACCCATATCAAGCGTTTTCTCTATATATACATGCAGATCACACTATATATACAAGATATACACCTTTTCTCCCGGTGGCAGTCCACTTAAATTGCTTTCCTACTAGCCCTGGATTGTTTTTCCAATGGTTCTGGATTGGAATGCGATAGTGTCAGATGATATCTCTGAGCCTCTGAGTTTTCTCTTGAGTTCTTGCCCAACATCTGTAGCATGCAAACAGCCATCATGGATCCCCAGGTGCTGAGCTGTCCATCCTGTGAAATGGGTTTGCTCAGGGTTGCACCAAGTCTTCCTGATACACAAGACTTATTGATTGTGGTGAGCAACAAATAAAATCGCTGTCCACTTGTTTGTAGAATGCATATGCTGCAGGATGTAAATCGATTGAGCAATAAGAGATATCACATAAACCAACCGGAGTTAATTGGTTTCCCTAGTGTACTCAGTGCTGGATTTAGACTTCATGGGCCCAGAGCTGAACACTTTGATGAGCTTGGTGAAAATGTATATTTCTATTATCTCAGCAGTTATGGACCAAATGTGCCACATAGCAAACCAGCTGTTGTACTCTTCCTTCTGTGTGATGGCAATGACTCATATCAGGCTTTAGGGCTATAAACACGCAACAAACTCCATGCACATTACAGGCAATACATAAGCATTATACATAAACCTGGAACTGCAGCTTTGTATACCTAACAATATAGTGTTCCTTTAATTCATATGATTGTATACACAGAACATGCTTAACAATGACTTTCCAGCAGTATTAGCAAATGTCTATCGATTGTTGAAGATCCCCAGCACTTTCCTCCTGTAAAATTATTACTGCGCTTTCCAAGAAAGAGAACAGGCATAGAGGTTCATTTTTAATACGCCCTTTCCTTCAACTGAACAAGGCAATTAACTTCCTACTATACTTACTCATTGTATGTACATGGTCTGGTGACTTTTCCCTTTAATATGTGTCGGAACAAATATTACTGAATGGAAGAGTAGTTCAACTTTATGTTTCAATAAATCACAAAGAAACAACAAAAATCATAATGCATAAAAAAAACACTATTATAAATGCTTGGAGAGTAATAAAAAAAAAACCAAAAAACAAGGGACAATGACTACACTTGAATTAAATATTCTTCTAAAATTACTTTTTATAATTCATGCAATATGTGTTTCATTGTTTTATAGTAAATCAAGGTCACATAATAATAAAGCAGAATAGACAACTTTCTCAGGGATCCTCAAGGTGCAGAGGTCCCAAATTAAAGTTCTTTAAAGTACGTTTTTTCATGTGTGTACGTATAACCATAAGAACTTTCCCTGCTGTTTGGTCTTCATGGCAGTGACAGATTTAGAAGACCCTCCGCTGACCTAGCAGCCAACCAGAAAGGGGGAAATATTTTCCTAATGACAGATGTACAAGACGCCTCCCGGGTGTTGGCCAAATAACGAATTAGAATATTATTTTAGAGAGAGAGAGACTAATCCACTAAGCGTATGCACAGCAAGAAAATTTGGTTCAACTGAAATTTTTTTTTTCTGAAAATAGAAAATATCTTTAGGGTTTAGTTTAACAGAATCTTCAGAACCAAAAACCTAATTCTGAAATGAACCAAAAAGAGCATGAAAATGGACCAATCAATGTACTGGAACATATATTCATAATAAAATATAATGCACATGTTTTGCCTTTTCCGGCCATTTAGTTCACAGATCAAGTGCAGATTAAGTGCAAAAAGAAAGCAATAGAGGGTAAAAGAGGAGCAGTGAAAAATATGTATTTATATATTACATATTTAATAAATATATAATATACATTTTTTTTACTTTTCCTCCTTTCTCCATCTCTTGTTCACTTCTCACTTGATATGTGAAAAGGTTCAACATTTAGTTACTGTCCCCTAGCCATCAAGCATCTTTTTTTTCCATCAATTATTGATTTTACAGCAAGATTAAATCAGTAGCATTAGCTATTTTCTGAAAAAAAATGATAAACACACTGAAAATAGATTTCAATGAAAAAATAAAATATAGTTAAATTATATAACTATTGTGTTATTATTACTGGATATCACCAACCAAATAAATGCGTTATTTTGCGTATAGTGTAATAGTGTAATATAGTGTTAGAAGGTAAATCTTTTTTTTTAGCAAAGTTTTTTTTTTTTTAACTATACATTTGCTCATTCCTCAGAGCGCTGTGACCAGTTTATTGTCAACACGTTTTTTATGAAACAAAATACAAAATTATGTGTAAGCAAAGTATAATTTGTTGTGGCCAGTTTGTCAAACGGAAGATTGTAATGCTATTGTTATTTACTATAAAAGCTAAAATTGAATAGAATTTGGTTCTCAGCCCTTGATGACTATTGCCCTATATTTACAGTCATACTTCAACATTAGTGATATTATTCTTTACATAATAGATGTCATGGATAATGGAAAGATAACGCACAAAGTTTTCTAAGCTAAGCATTTAATAGTAATCTATTTCTTCTGAAAGTGTATTAATGTCCTGCGGCTATATGATCAGGAGTTTACATTCCAATATAACTCTTGTTGTAATCCTGTTTCCACTATTTCTGTTCTTCTAACCCCTAAGTCTTTGTAGCTGGATACACTGCAGATAGTCACAGCGGGGAACAGGCACTGCAGACAGCACCTTTGCAAGAATTATTCTCGAGGATGCTCACAAATAATACTCCATGGGTTTGAAAGTGAAGCAAGCTAATGGCTTACGAACACAAGTAGTTTCGGTGCCCTACAGACATTCCTTGAAATCTGGACTTTTGTATCATTTTTCAAGAAGTGTATTTGCTAAATTGTATTTTATTTCAGGCATTATTTATTTGAATATAAATCAAATGCACTCACCCCAGCTAGATTTTTCTCATGGCATTCTGCTGATATTTAGCTTATGGCAAAGTGGTCTTTTCATTATGTTGAACGGCTATGGACCAAAAAAAGAGAGAATGAGCTGAGAGTGCTCGAGTTGGGTTAACACTCATAGGGTTGTTAACTAAAGTTAGATTCCAAATTAAATGCAAAATTAATTTCAAATTTAAAACCAGGGTAACCAAACTGAAAGCATAGCTGATTGAAGATAATTTCCCCAGTTTACCTATTGTGAACTTAAATCTGATAAGCGATAAGCTGTATTGGTTATAGTACTTTGAGTGCCCCTTTAAACACAGGATAATTAAATGCTTTTTTTTTTTTTTTTTCATAAACGCAAAATGTATGTGAAACATAAACTGCCTGAATTGAGAAATTCATGGAAATTTCAGCTCAATCAAAACACAATGCTTCGTCTTAGGTATGTAGTTACGGAACTGATCGACTATTTATAGTATGTAATTTGTTGTACATCTCTTTTATTTCTTCATTTCTTACCATCGCTATAGGCAGACTTTCCATATTTGCATCAAGTCTCACTCTACATATTCATGCACAGTCACATTTCCTCATTTTAAGTTAGGAGACTTTGTTTGCCCTATCCAAGTCCGACAATTCAGACTTCTGGTTGTTCAGTATGTCTGGGCAATGTGGGGGTAACCTTTTCAATTTAGAAAATGTCAGCAGCAAAGCTTCTAGGGATTAGCATGCTGCATAAATCATACTGAGCAGTATCACAACCCGTATGTCTGTCTATCATTATTTTTTGCTAACATATTGAGCCGAAGAAGAATGGCACGTTTGAAATGTTATTATATTGCCGGCATCCACCATCAGATGTAAGAAAAAATTCTCATAGCACTATTCTTCTCATTGATATTATTCGAAATACATCATACTGAGTATTGTAAGATGTCCATCCCATGGACAATTGGAATTATTTATCATTCAGAAATATGCATGCTGGAATCTTAATATAAATGTAATTATTATTAAATTAACATATCATATTAACATATCACTGTAGAGCTATAATCACTCTAAATTTCGATGAGACTTTGCTTAAAGTTTCAGTTAAGGACACCATATTAAACTTGTGAATTAGTTTCCAACCGAATTGCAATTCATCCAAATGTAGGCCGAATAGTGAGTCATCTAAATTATGTAGTGGAGCGCCAATATGGACAACTAAACAAATGACTTGCTCAATGGAATTAATTTGATTTGTGACTTTCCTTATTTTTAAACATATGCTCCATTTACATAAGTAGGATTAGGTTGTAGTTAGTCACTCACTGACCCTACTTACCTGAGCCATATTTAGATCTGCAATAATGGCTTTTTGAGAAGGAGCTTAGTATAAAACAAATACTGTTTTGTTTATTTTTTCTTCTCAGTGCATCTCTTAGGCTCTGTTTTACCAGCTTGTCTGAATATTTTTAGGGTCTAAGTCTTAGAAAGTTAATCCAAATTTGAATCCCTTGCTCACTAGTCGCTGGTGAGACTTATGAGATTCCTCAGTTATCATCTGTAATTATTGTACCTCTTGTGCGAAAGGAATATTTTATTTATTGATTGACCATCTATGTGGACGGAATCAGTCTTATTTATAACTGATATAGGTTACCTTTGTGATGGGAAAAGTGACCAAAAATTTGGATGTGATCTCCTGAGTAGGAACTTAACACGGGGTAAGCTTGTGGGTATTCTCAATGTATCTCCATGAAGATTTGCATTTTTTTAGGATCTCTTTAAGTGTATTTGGACTCAGAGAAATATCTGTCATATATCATTTTTGATGAGGCCTATCATTTTGATGAGTTACTAAGTCTCTTGTGCTAATCGAGTGGACCAGCAAGTTTTTTTTTGTTCCAGACTGCCAATCCCTGAAGGTGTGACCAGTCTGAGATAAAATAGTTTAAGGTCATGTCCAAGTGGAACTAGTGAGCTTAACATTGTCTGAGGCTGAGTGGGGTTGAGCCAGGGAACATACTATGAATAGGTTGCCCATTATCTGTTTTTAGCTGTAGATAAGATGCCAGCTAGTCTTAAAGTTAACCCGCATCCGGACACTAATAGCATAAAATGTGCTAGTTAGTTTTTTATTTGTATTGTTTTTGCTTTTTGTAGGCAACAATGCTATGTTTATCCTCTACTTTTCACAAAATAAGTTTTGACAAATGTATAGATTAAATTTGTGTTGAAGATTTCAGTTTACATATCTATGATGTCTCCATGAAGACATGCTGATGCAGTAAGGACTCGAGCATCTGTACAAGACCACATCACCTTGCATGCAAGGTCAACTTTCAGAGCTTCTGTTTCATTTGTAGTTGCGGTCTGCTTTGCTTCCATTAATCGATCACATAGTTAAGGGTTTGGTTATCTGTTTGTGGACTTTTATTGATTGATTGCCACTGGACCTCTGAAGAACTCTCTAAATATATTGTGAATGAGAAAGCTACTTGAAATGTGAAGTATCACTAATTAACACTGACTTAGAAAGATGGTTATGCTGAGTACAGAAATAGCATTGCTGTACTAAGGTAGTAAATTATTCTTTCCCATCAGTTATACTGTATACTTCTACTTTCACATATTCATGGATTCAGATTTGATGCCCACATTTGAAGGTGTTGGAATTTTGCAATACAGGGTTATTCATGAAACCTGTATATGTGGATAATTAAAAAGCACATTGTATCACAGAATATAACTGATAGCTATTTATACAATTCATTTTAATATTGTGCATATTTATTTGCAATAGTTAAGAAATTTGTATTTGTGAAGTTTGAACAATAAAATTAAATATAGACATTCACACCTCTTTACCCTGCAACTGGCCCCCCATCTTATCTACATTGTCTGTAATTTGTACTTGGCAGACAGAATATACAGAGTATACAAATTAGAGGAGAGATTAAACAAAGAGGGTTATTTCTCAAAGTGTCCTATTGTAAAAAGTGGTCTAAATTATAGGTGTATTTCAATATTTTATTCTATTGTGTAATTTCCAGTAATTTCTAAAGACCCCAAAAGCAATTTTGCTTCCTTAAAAGCTTTGTGCGTGAATTGTGTGTCCTCTTTTTTTTCATTTTGGAGAAAGTGCAGACATTTTTTATACATTATACTGGTTACACCCCCTGGCTTTTCTAGCAGCCAACAGGTATTTTTACTTCCTAGTTTGGTTAGCTTATGTGCACCGAACGCAAGAGGCTGAAATTGCCCAGATCACCTGCATTGCAAAGACTTCTGATTGGGCTGCAGAAAGTCTGGGCGGGGTTAGAAGAGGAGGGCTTGCAAAAGCAGCAGACAAGAGAGCTGCAGTTTTTGCAAGCCTTTTAAGATATAACTCCACGAAAAATGCACAATTAAATATATGCAGATTTAAATTCGGGGTATATCTACTAAACAGAGATTTTTTATATATGTTTTGTTTTTGGTAAGTGGAGTGTCCCTTTAATTATCCACAAATTTTGACTGCATTAAAAAAAACAAAAACATTTTGCCTGCAAATTCCTTAAGAAATTAAAATGTACTGTTTTCTAAAGCAAAATACAAGACAAGGAACTGAGTCAGCCAAAAAAAATAAGAACATTATTAAAAAGAAAATCCATCCAGTATAAATAATTGTAATCTAACCTGTGCATATCTCCTAATATATGTGAGTGTCTGGAGCATTCCTTTAACCCATTAAGGACACATGACATGTGGGACATGTCATGATTCCCTTTTATTCCAGACGTTTGGTCCTTAAGGGGTTAATCATATACATGAGAGTTCCTCTTTAAAATGAGAATCCACAGTAGAATGCATTATGCAGGATTCTGGCTTTCTTATACCAATTGTAAACATGTTTTTTTTTTTTTTTTATATATAATGAGACAGGTAGAAGAATTATGTCTGCAAGCAGATTCTGCATAAAGAATCCTGGTCTCATGAAATAATAATCCTTAATCATTATGTATGGACCAGCATAAGGCTCTGAAGTTTATGGGTTATCTCAGAATCATAAAGCTGTTTAGGGACTTTTGTTTATATTAACATATGGAAAACAAAACTGTGCAAATTCTTACCACAAATCCCCAAACAGCTGTGTTTGTGCATGTTCAGCAAATATATTCCGAACGCACCTCTAGGTCTCAGAGTATTTTGTTTTGGCTTTAAGAGACACTAAATTTCACAGATAACCTTTAGTACTACCATGTAAACCAAAGTTAATTTTAAAAAAATGTAAAACATAGAGATCTATACTAACGGTGCAGCCCTAGAGAAGTCTTTAAGGTGAGCATCAGAGGTAGGAGTACGAACAAAGGATAGACGTAGGTCTCCGGCAGAGCATAGCGGCCTAGATGGGACATATTTGTGCATTAGTGAGGATAATAGGTGGGAGCAGCATTGTGTAGAGATTTGTAAGTAAATATCAGGATATTACATTGAGTCCTATATCTTACGGGAAGCCAATGTAGGGACTGACAGAGGGGTGAGGCGTGAGAGGTGTGGGCGGACAGAGGAGCCTCGCTGCCGCATTCATTATAAACTGTTACGGGGCAAATTGGGAACACGTAAGACCACTGAGAAGTGGATAACAGTAGTCAATGCAAGAGCGGACAGCAGCATTAACAAGCACCTTTGCCGTATCAAGCGTTAAACAGGGTCGGAAGCGTGCAATGTTTTTGAGATGGAAGCGGCAGGATTTGGAGATTGACTAGACATGAGGGGTGAAGGAGAGGTTGGCGTCAAAGAGAACACCTAGGCAGCGAGCCTTAGAGGTAGAGCGGATGGTAGCGCCATTGACTTGGAGGGAGACAGACACGGGAGTAGCAACACTTGAGGGAGAGATTTAGTGAAAGATACTTGTGGTGTTATTCACTAAACAGTTTATTTTGTGATATGACGGATAAAATGTACTAAAATATCCAAGTTGAAAAATATTAGAATTTGAGGTTTAGTAAGAGTTAGTGAAAAAACTGCTTGAAAAAAAAAAGAAGTATTTTCACTAGGTTTAAGCCCAGCATTACCAAATTCACTGTAAAGAAACACTATAGCATTAGGATTACACACATGTATTCGTAACGCTATAGGGCCCTACTAACTATTCAGAACCCCCCTCCCCCACTGCTCTCTAAGAGCAGGATTTCATTGAGAACCAAGTTCGACTTGGTTTTCACAGAGGAAGAAAGCCACTCAATGTGTGTTAACCCGTCAGTCATGACTTTGCCAGATCTACTAAACAGCAATGTTTTTTTTAACAATGCACCCAGATTACTTTATTAAGATGAAATGGTCTAGGTGCCTTCAGTGGTCTTTTAATTTTTTCACTAAATTCTACTAAGTATAATCATCCCAATTTGAATTTCAATATACCACATTTCAGAGTTAAGTGAATAAACCCCAGGCTTTCCAGGACATATATCACGTACGCCCCAATATTTGGTCAGCGTAGGCACTATAATCTTTTTAACCAAAGTGAGCTTAGTACAATCTGGATATAACGTCCAGACTCTACTAATCAAATGAGTGGAGCGCTAAAAGGTATAAACTTACCCTAAAATGGGGTTAAATCTCAGATGAATATCAGTACATATAAAGGAAACAAAAAATAAAACACAATATAGTGTAAATCCACAGGTGATAATGTATTTTGGTGATAATTCAAGTAGTCAAACTCACATTGATCAGAGCCTTAAAGGGACAGGCTCAAATCACTTGCACAGTAGTATCGTATGGAGACACTGCACCATTTTGCCTGGAATGGATTTCCTCAAAGGAAAGAGAAAGGTAAACTTCCTAGTGTATTACGTTTCAACCAAAGTAAAAAACACAGTGGTTATGGTTGTGCTCACCTTTTCCTGAGCCAATGAGAACCTGGCTCTGGATGATAGACCTGGGTACCTCTAGAGGGGGGCACCTGCCCTTCTTTAGCAGCAAGATGAAGTTAGAAGCTGATGGGACTTGGTTTAAAATACATACATTTATTGCAACTTTAAATATAAAAACAAAAACATAGAATTAAATAAAAATAGCCAGTTGCTTCTATATAAGATAAAGAATGTCCCAGTAATAAGCTGTGTCTAACAAACTTCGGGACTGGAGCTTATTACTATTTATTACTATTTTGGCCTAACTGTTAAAACTTCTCTTGTGGTTCACTTTGATTTCCTGGCAATTCTCACTAGTGAATAACCCCATTAGGAAACCACAGTTTCCTTCTAAGAGGGTAAAACTTTTTTTTTAATGCCGCATGCTGGGTTATAATGAGCACCCCATGAAAAGTGATGACCTGTAGTCTATGGATTTCATATGCTGAATTATTTTTTTAATGAGTTATGGGTTTAATTCCCTGTTGCAGCTTTTGACTTCTACCATATTCTTATTCAGATTTCATAAACTAAATGCTATTCCCTAGAATGAAAAAAAATTGTGATTGCTGATTTGATTTGTAGGGTTTTGTGCAAAAAGAAGGAAAATGTATGTCATTATATTTTTTGTGTTTTCGTGTACATGTGTGTTTTGGTATATACATATATATATCTAACCTTGCATATTATGTAATATGACAGCGATCATTTATATCTGAAAAGACACAAATTGCTTTGATAAGAAGAGTAGCCGCATCTCTCATGCGTACCGTCTCAACACGAGCAATGCTGCAAAGGTATTACCACTGGGAATCTCATGAATCTGCAGACATTCAGCTCTGATTATTTCTGTTGAGCAGTAGGAGAGTCTGCTGACTGCAGCATTCAATCAAGAGGGGATTGTACACATCACTCCAGCATTCCCCTGATTCATCAACTTGTTGACATAAAGACCTCGGTGGACATTTTATTCTGAGCTATTTTTGTAAGGGAAATTTCATTTTATTCAATGTCCAGCACACTCCTTAGCACAGAAATAACTGGGCAACAAGATTTGACATCTACTAAATTTGACAGCTTTTGAGAAGTCAGATTTTACTGTTTTCATGCAGTGTTTGCATGCTGTGAATATTTGTATTCAAATCAGGAAACTTTACAGTAGGAAAGAATATTATAATATTAACGATGAAGAGCCAGAACTACAGTTCAGTTAGGTTATCGCTCAGATCTCAAACAAGTTTGACCTCGCTTGTCCCTTTACAGAGGGAGAATATTCCCACGTGTATCCTATAGACATGGTCACCTTGCATGCTGTGTCTGAAGGTCATCAGCTACACCTCACTCATGAGTTCTACAAAAAGCCCGTTCACTCATCAGACAGGTCAAGGAATGATTGGAGTGAAATCAACTAAATTCATTTTTTTCCAGCTGACACTCAGTGTTTCAAAAATTAAAATACAGAACATAAGTGGTAATAAACAAAACATTTACTATAACTTTATAATCAAGGTGTGCTACATAATACTAGTATCGTTAAACGTAATTTATTCTCTGCCTGGAGAGGTAGTTTTATCCGAGTCTATACAGATGTTTAAACAGCAATTGGACAAATAATTGCAAAGACATAATACACAGAGGTAGTTTTACCAGAGTCTATGCATATGTTTAAACAGCAATAGGATAAATACTTGCAAAAACATAATATACAAGGATGTCATTTTTAATTAGTGGGGTAATAGCTTCTTGCTTCATGGGTAAATCTGACTGCCATTCTGACATGTAACAATATAATTGTATTTTTAAGTTGAACAAATTACATGTAGCACATACAATGTAAAAAGTAAATTGTTTAATTATATATCAATAGAGATGTCCCGAACTGTTCGCCGGCGAACATAGCTTGTTCGCGGTCGCCGCGGCGGGCAAACATATGCAATGTTCGGTCCGCCCCCTATTCGTCATCATTGAGTAAACTTTGACCCTGTATATATATACATAGAAACATAGAAACATTTATTTATATATATATATAAATAACAGATCATCTTAGTGGTAATAGGGTTATGAGCCTTTAGGTGCAGGCCCTTAATTTTCTATCCAATAATTTTACAAAAAGCAGGCTCACCCCTACACCCGAATACAGGAACAGCTAGACACTATTAACTTATTAAGCTATTCTGGGACATTCTAATCTATGCATTATAAGATACCATGTGCAGGCAATGGGTGATAACATTTACAGGTCCCAGAATTGGCTATTTGCTAGAGAAAAAAATTGTGAAAAATTTACAAAGAAGTTGAATTTTTTAAACGGAAACAAATTACATTTAATTTTCTAGCTATACTATTTTAGCCGAAAATATGCAATTTCTTTGACATTTGTCCAGAGCTCAAAGTTTACAATAAACTTTTGAAGTGTCTTTGCAGAATTAGTGAGTTTTTTTTAATCACATTCAGTGATTTCTGCCATCCTGGGGCTGAGCTGACAATTTTTTGCTTTTCAAAGCATTTCCTTCCATCTCCCTAATTTGAATCCTACTTTTAATTAAATATTGTGAGTTGATTTTACATTCAGTGTCTATAATAAGGCCGAAGGGAGAGTGCGCAGCTTAGCGGACAAGGGCACATATATGAATGTGGGATGGATGAAACATGATTGGCTGTGTGGTATGCAGTGGTGTATCCTGGTTTTGTGCTTCCCTAGGCAGGACAAAACTCAGATGCCCCGCCACCCCCACCCAACCCTTCCCCCCTGCCCCGCCTTCTAAATACACACACACACACACACATTAACTGACAGATACGCATACACTAGCTAACAGACATACACACTCACTAACAGACAAACACACACTCACTAACAGACACACACACTAACAGACACACACTCACTTACTAACAGACACACACACACACTAACAGACACACACACACTAACAGACACACACTAACTCACTAACAGACATACACAGACTAACAGACAAACACAGTCACACACTAACTCACTAACAGACACACACACACACACACACACTAACAGACACACACACACACACACTCACATTAACACACTCACTTTTTTTTTAAATTTACCCCCCCAGCCTCCTTACCTTTGGGAATGCTGGGGGGGGAGGTTCTCCCTCTCCCTGGGGTCTAGCGGGGCTGCTGAGTGGTCGGTCGGGCGGCGCTGGCGAGGGAGCACTTTCCCCTGAGCGCTCTGCTCAGCTCCCTCGCGTCATATGACGTCATATTCCGGCTTCAGGCATCACACTGCGGCGCGCGAGCAGAGCGCTCAGGGGAAAGTGCTCTCTCGCCAGTGCCGCCCACTTGCCTGGCTTGTCAGTTAGCCGCAAGGCTAACAAGGCATTTGCCCTGGGCATTTGGGGGCGGCTTTTTTTTTCCCTGGGAAGTGCCGCGCAAAGCAAATTACTTGTTTGCCTTGTGGCTAATACATCCCTGGTGGTATGTGTGGGAGTGTGGTATGTGAGGAAGTGGATGGTGACAAATCAAGCTGACCTCAGTGCCACTTAGGAGCCGGGCCAGCAACAGTTTCCCGCCCACACTCCCTTTGTGATTTAGGCCTGGGGTGTTGTCACAGCGAGGTAGGGGGCATGTCCTTGCCAGATAGGGTGGGAGATGGTTTGCAGGTAGATGAGTAAGGGATAATGGCCAGGTCTCATCCTCCCCTGTCTCTTATGGTGAACCCTAAGGGGTACCAGGTTGGACATGTCCCCACCGAGCTAAAAGCCAGCTGGTCGGGAGCATTATGGTTGGGTCCCCACCGAGCTAATAGACTGGTGGGGAGCCTAAAAGGGAAGAGGAATTTATTATGCTGAGGGGGAAGGTGAGAGCCTTTGGGAAGGGGTGAGTTAGATTGGCAAAGACGGTTTGGTTACATTACTGTATGACATTATGCAACGTTATTATATGTTAATTTATGATTTTCTTATTGTGTACAGTTTTAGACGTATGGATGCATTATACAGTATTTGGTTGTGTTAATAAATGCTGTGGCCTGTTATATCCAAGTTTAGTGTCTGTCTTTATTTGGGAATTCATGGTTGGTTTGAGGGGAATATCTCATCCAATGCCCACTACGTACATACATGCATTTTCTTAAGCATATACCAGATTGCACCCAAGTAAAGAGGTCCATGCAGATATTACATATATTATATCTAAAAGCAAATGTATTATTCCGACAGAGTTTACAACACATTCATTAAAATTATCTTTGAAAGATCATATTTACTAATCTGTGTTACAAGATGTCTTGTAAGGGGAATAATACTCAGCAAATGTAATATTAAGAATACATTTGGAGGAATTCTATTGGGAGAAGGTGAACAGATGTTTTATTCAGCTGTACATTTTAATGCAACATCATATAATAGCTTTTACGAAAGAACAACTTGCTTTACTTTATAAGGTAGGAAAATGTTATTGAAAATGAACAACTGAACAGGCCATCTGCTTCCCTACTCTTTATAATACTTAAATGGATTCTCTGCTGGATGGTGGAAGGCTTAGTCATTTCATGTAGTAGGAGATGAGTTATTTTCTATATGTGAAGAATAAAAAAGAAATGCTTACTTTTATAATAATTGACTTCAGACCAAGACTTTCAATATCAGCTCAAATACTATATAGGTTAAAATGGCAGATCCATCTCCTGTTTTAAAACATATCTACTTATATAGTTATTAGATGTACAATTTTAAATAATATATTTTTAAAATAACCTCACTATTTTTTTTTCTCTAAAAGAATTACAGTTTTGTTGTAATCTATGATTTAAATATCTCTTCCAAAACTCTGTCTGAAATGCAATGGGGTGTGATCTGACGTAGATCAACGTGATTAGGGAATGCAGTACTGGTGGTTTCAGCTTGCTCTGTGTCTATGGTTAGAAAATTCACTGGGAGTAGCTTTAGCCCCTCAAGGATGACTGGCATGCTGTGCTATCCTACCAAAGATGTGCCTTAACGCCGTAGGGCTGCATAGCACGCCCTAATAATCGGCAAAACATGTTCTGTTAGATAAATTCATGTTAGAATCACTGTAACTAGAATGGTACCTTTAAATGGCTAATGCATTATTATTCTTACACAATTGTTACTTATGTTATTTAAATTAAATTACTTAGATTTCAAATCTCAGTAGCCCTGTTTCTTAGTTACAAAATTAATTGTATTGTTTAATGTGTATCAAAAAACACATTTCTTTTAATGCTAAATGTATGGCTCTCCATAGTGAGCGTTAATAGTGTTAAAAAAAATGTCATTATAGCTAATTGACAATGTAAATCTAACCAGATCTACCTGTGACTGCCAATTAGCTTTAAGGCTTGCCAACAGGATGACAATACGAACAGAGTGGAACCCACATTATCCTACTTCAGCCATTAAATAAATATGTCTCTATTCTTTTTGTAGTAGTCTAGGCATATTTCCTACAGTGTGTAATTACAGTCTATCAAGCATGTAAGAATAGCATGATATAAAAGTAGGAATGTCAAAGATTACTAGTGAAATTAATATTTAAATGGAACGTTAAAAGATAATATAGAGAAAAATGAGCCAAAAAATATATACTAAATTGAAAGCAGTGTATGTAATAAGAAATGTTTCCTATTAAAAGCACTCTGAGCACCATAACAACTTCAGCTCAATAAGGTTGTGTTGGTACCTAGTGTCTGCTGGTACTGTCTAACTTTCTAGTGTCAAACTGTTGTGTGAAAGGTTTAAAGGACCACTATAGTGCCAGGAAAACATACTCGTTTTCCTGGAACTATAGTGCCCTGAGGGTGCCCCCACCCTCAGGGTCCCCCTCCCGCCCGGCTCTGGAAAGGGGAAAAGGGGTAAAACTTAGGAAAGCATTTACAATGCTTTCCTATGGACGCTTGCGTGCTCTCACTGTGATTTTCACAGTAAGAATCACGCAAGCGCCTCTAGCGGCTGTCAATGAGACAGCCGCTAGAGGCTTTGGGGGAAGGCTTAACCCATTTATAAACATAGCAGTTTCTCTGAAACTGCTATGTTTATAAAAAAAATGGGTTAACCCTAGCTGGACCTGGCACCCAGACCACTTCATTAAGCTGAAGTGGTCTGGGTGCCTAGAGTGGTCCTTTAACACAGAAGTACTGCTGCCTCCCCTGCTGAGAAGCATTAGCTGAAGAAGCAATGAGTGTCAGCTAATGCTTTCAGCTTATCACTGACCACCCGTTGAGAGTTTTAAAATGTATGCACATTTACAAGGGATACGCCGCCATTGATAGGCTGAGGGCATCAGATCATGTTCTCATCTTATGTTCTTGCTTATAACTTTTGAACATTTGTGCTCAAGCTAACGCTTCCATCCCTAGCATACGAAGAGAGTTAGCAGTGGTATTCCTAGTTAAAATAAGGTAAATAGCGCTAGTAAACTTCATCTCAGCAAAGTGGTTATGGTGCCTGAAAAGGTCATGGAGTCTTGAATGGTCGTACGGTAGTCAGTAGTGCTGTTATATTTTTGCCAAGAGATTTTTATTATTGTAACTTATATAAGCTGGAATCTAGCTGGCCAACACTCATAAATAAAAAATAACGTTCTAGAACATGCAACATATATACAGTTTTGGAATAACTATGCTAATATTGTCTTTTTCTCCAATCTTTGTGTCTCAATTTTTATTCAGAAGCCGTTGTGTTCAGCTAATTCTATAAGTGACCAGCAGTTCCACGTAAAAATGAATGCAAGTCTACAGTGACGTAGAGCATGGCTATAAAGACAAGGACCTAGAGTGACACAATCCTGTTTTTTTAATTCTGTTTAATATTTTTTATATTTTAATAATTGATGACTACTTGTCAAAGTGGCAACTCTAGGATCTGATATTCTTTTCTCTACGTCTTCTTTCCTGACCTACTCTCTCCTGTGCTCTCCCAGCAACATTTCCTTGGCAGAATTACCAGTGCAATCCAAGACAATGCTCCACAATGACCCAGAAATATCAGCATGGCACCAAGTATTCTAGATAAAATGCCCATCATTTCCTATTTTAAAATATATTTTTTTAAAAAGTGATGTGATATTGTTGCTTGTTAATGTGCCCATCTTTAGAAGTTGAGGACTCCCCACCCAATTCGAAGAATCTATTTTTCATCAAGAGTTATGGGTGGCATGGAAAACTGCTGACAGTCACATTTCAAGTGGGACTCTCATAAGTGGTAAATAAGCACAGCTCGATCATGACCTCTTTATGTAGAGTTAACCACTCTGGAATTCTAAAATAAAAATCCTCGTAAACCTCTTACTGCTTAAAGCATTCAAAATGTTAGAGACATGATCAAATAATTGCATTCACTAACTAAAAACGTCATGCTAACTAACTTAAATTAATCTTTCACATTTATGGAGACACAGCTTGATATTTATTTGTCCACAAAATCAAAAAATAAAAACTAATTTTGAAATCTGGGATTTCCTCTGTTGATTTTTAAATTAGCTAACTTGTTCATCAACATATTTCAGATACATTTACCTCATGCTCATAATATCTTTGTAATTTCTCATTAAACAAAAACACTACCTTACCCGCTTCCATTGAAATTTCAGTTTATTTTGATAAGATCATTTTACTGACTTTAGCATATTCCACCCACCAATCGGTAATGATGTCTATAATAACTCGAGAATTTTCTGATGTAATTCACACATTAAAATTTCACAAATCATTAGATCCAGGCAACCTTTCCAATACATACAACAAATCATTTAAAAGTGAACTACTGCTCTATCCTAATCTATTATAAAATACCGTATATACTCGAGTATAAGCCGACCCGAATATAAGCCGAGGCCCCTAATTTTTCCCCAAAAAACTGGGAAAACTTATTGACTCGAGTATAAGACTAGGGTGGGAAATGCAGCAGCTACTGGTAAATTTCTAAATAAAATTAGATCCTAAAAAAAATATATTAATTGAATATTTATTTACAGTGTGTGTATAATGAATGCAGTGTGTGCGTATGAGTGCAGCGTGTGCGTATGAGTGCAGCGTGTGTGTGTATGAGTGCAGCGTGTGTGTGTATGAGTGCAGCGTGTGTGTGTATGAGTGCAGCGTGTGTGTGTATGAGTGCAGCGTGTGTGTGTATGAGTGCAGCGTGTGTGTGTATGAGTGCAGCGTGTGTGTGTATGAGTGCAGCGTGTGTGTATGAGTGCAGCGTGTGTGTGTATGAGTGCAGCGTGTGTGTGTATGAATGCAGCGTGTGTGTGTATGAATGCAGTGTGTGTGAGTATGAATGCAGTGTGTGTGTGTATGAATGCAGTGTGTGTGTGTATGAGTGCAGTGTGTGTGTGTATGAGTGCAGTGTGTGTGTGTATGAGTGCAGTGTGTATGAATGCAGTGTATGAATGCAGTGTGTGCAGGGCCGGTGCAAGGATATTTGCCCCCCCCCCATATGTCCTGACCTCCCCTCCTCCTCCCTCAGTGGTCCTTACCTCCCCACCCCCGTGTTCCTTCACCCCCCTCCCCCAGTGGTCCTGACTCACCCCTCCCCTAGTGGTCCTTACCCTCCCCTCCCCTAGTGGTCCTTACTTCCCCCTCCCCTCCCCTAGTGGTCCTTACTTCCCCCTCCCCTCCCCTAGTGGTCCTTATCCCCCCCCTCCCTCCCATAGTGGTCCATATCCCCCTCCCTCCGATAGTGGTCCTTATCCCCCCCTCCCTCCCATAGTGTTCCTTTTCTCCCCCCCTCCCTCCCATAGTGTTCCTTATCCCACCCCCCTCCCTCCGATAGTGGTCCTTATCCCCCCCTCCCTTCTATAGTGGTCCTTATCCCCCCCTCCCTCCCATAGCGGTCCTTATACCCCCCTCCCTCCCATAGTGGTCCTTATCCCACCCCCTCCCTCCCATAGTGGTCCTTATACCCCACCCCCTCCCTCCCACAGTGGTCCTTATACCCCCCCCCTCCCACAGTGGTCCTTATACCCCCCCCCTCCCACAGTGGTCCTTATACCCCCTTTTTTATTATTATTTTTTTTATTATTATTATTTTTTTTTATTATTTCTTATTTTATTTATATATTTTTTTCGTCCCCCCTCCCTGCTTGATATATGGCAGGGAGGGGGGCTCTGGGCTCTCCTTCCCTGGTGGTCCAGTGGCAGTTCAGTGGGGGGGAGAGGGGGGCTGGCAGAGCTGTAACTTACCTGTTCTGCAGCTCCTGTCAGCTCTCTCCTCCTCTGCGCCGTCCGTGCAGCTCCTTCTATCAGCTCACACTGTAAGTCTCGCGAAAGCCGCGGCTCTCGCGAGACTTACACTGGGAGCTGACCAAGGTGCTGAACGGACCGCGCGGAGGAGGAGAGAGCTGACAGGAGCTGCAGAACAGGTAAGTAACATCTCTGCCAGCCCCCCTCTCCCCCAGTCTGTATTATGGCAATGTAAATTGCCATAATACAGACCTTGACTCGAGTATAAGCCGAGTTGGGGTTTTTCAGGTCAAAAAATGGGCTGAAAAACTCGGCTTATACTCGAGTATATACGGTAGCTACTATGGCAGTAGACAATTTCAGGGCAATTCATGTAAAGTTCAGATTGTCATATTCGCAAAATCTGGAAAAATACCACCACTTTGACCCAACTTTTGACATATTTCACTACTCAATACATACATAAGGATTCACGTGAAAACATTTGAAATAAACATTAAAATCTATGCTCTCTCTGATATCAAATGCTCTTTAAATTAAATTCACGGGAAGATGACCCTGGAAAATATTTAAATTGTAGAAGCTTTTTATGAACTCGATTTCCATTGCTGTCATAATAACTCTTGAGGCCAGTAATGCAATTTTCTTGTTAGACCCCTCCAGAGATGACGCATGACTATATATTACGCAATGATGGTACTGTGCACTCTTCTACAGTACTAATATCTGGACTCAACTCATTTAGGGGGATTTCCTAAAGTGAAAATTCAAAGTGAATTTAAAATTTGGGGCAATAGTACCAGAACTAACTGCATATTATGAGCTTACTCACAGCACTAATATAATTTGAATGTATTTGATACGTTTGGACCTCATTAATATGCTTTTAGGGTTTGAACTGTGTAGCTACATTGAAGTATTTTTCTAGAATGGGAGTGTAGCTAGAGAGTCAGATTTATCGTGCACCATTCTGCAAACCATTTATTTTGTTTGTGCAAAATGTGAAGATTTTAGCATGCAAACAATACAGCATATTTAATGAAGCCAAAATCTATCAAATTAATTAAAGTTGTGTTGGTGCCTGGTGTACCCCTTTAAATGTAACATTTTCTTTCAAGTCTTGATTTGTTATTTAATTTTATTATTAACAAGGCTACTAATATAAGTATGCTTTTGATGTATGTATATATCTGGTCAAGACATTCCAGAATGACTTGCTTCTTCCGGGAAGTTTTACAAATGTGCCTATTGCCATTTTTCATGTAGGATTTATCAAACTTACTGTGGAAGTTTCGTAAATTAATATAATATATATATATTAATATTAAAACAATTAATCAACATATTTAGGGTAGCATATTTTTTTTAAAATTGCATTTAATTTATTGGCTTATCCATCACCAAATGAGCTAAAATACAAGGTTGTTATGAATCTATAGTACATTCCTGGATAGTTGGATTCATACACAAAGTATATCAATACCTTATACTGCTCAACTGTTCTTGCAGGTCAAGTAATAAAAACATACAAAGAAACGCAAAAAGGAAAAAATACTATATCCATGAAAAGGCATCAACTTCAAAAATGAATTCTAATTTTCCACCCTGGTGCTCTAACGTTATAAAGTAGATACAGTTAAAGAGGGACCCACAAATCAACTTCAACCTTTGTTAAATTGAATTTTCTACAATAAAAATCCTAAATATATAGTGATATTGATTTGGAGTAATATACAGAAACCAAAAACATTTTCCAATTATGTCTCAAAAGGATATAAATGACTTGCTGACTCACGTAAAGTGAATCTCATTTCTTCAAGGATGCACATGCTGTGTACCTTTTATAAATGAGCTTTTTATATTTTGTATCAAAAAAGTGAAATTTATCCCCACCGCAAATAGAAAGAAAGACGTTACTTTTCCTAAACGTATTTGTGTTTATACTGGTACTTCCTTATTTGCACGAGGAGACAAAGACAAAACAAACCAACAATAGATATAATATTGAATTGCTGCCTACTTGAATATGTAATTTCTAGGATTTAGAAGTGATCCCATGTCAAAACCCAGATAAACCCAACAGCGAAACATGTAAAACCACCACATTTTTGTTATCTGGAAGTAGAAGGTCGATGAAGCCATTGCCTAACAATGCTTCATTCTAATATCTAATCATACACAAAAACAGCATATGATTACACCCTGATGTCTTAGAATTTCACCAGTAATTTCTTTTTTTGGCCTTGATTTAAAATGTTTTAATAAGGTTTCCAAATGATTTAATATTTTTGGATAAACATTTAAAATTATTTTTTTCTACACATTAAAATATCAAAAATATATCATATATATGATAAATATATATCAACATGTAAAAAAAACAAAAACTAATCTAAATATTAGATTACACTTGCCCTTGTCCCTACTTTCTAATTACCTCTTTTCATGGACAGATTAACATAGGGGCTAATGAAGCTGTAGGCCAATGTCCAGGGAATAGACCCATTGATTTAAAAAACTGTAAAAATATATATATTTGCTTCTCTTGTGCTGAGGGAATGAAGAATGGGAATTCGGAGGGATGAAAATAAACAAAACGTGTGTGTCTATATATTAGTTAAGGTGCGGATAACATTGCACACTGTGCAAATTCTCTTTCTGTTTCAGTTTTTCTAGAGTGTGGTAAGTCCCCTTTCTGTTGCATTTACTTCATTCACCTCTTTCTCTGTACCAACTGGCTCTCTTTTTAACCCACCCACCTTCACAGGACACCAATACTGGGGGTATGGATTTAGTTAAAAGGTGAAAGCGAACAAGTAGCATAGGGTATTTGTATTTTTATGCATGCATCATGTTAATATCCCTCCGGCACGACCTCCACCAGATACATGACACATAGGAGGTATGACTGTTTTGTGTGGTTGTGTTTTCTGTCAATAACATGGTTAAAGAAATATGCAGGTGATCACATAGAGACCTCTATCAAGCTATCAAACTTTGGTTCCTCAATGGGTAAAAGCTAACACACTAACACACACACGTACATACTCCCTAACAGACACACACACACACTAACAGACACACACACACACACCCACACACTCACTAACAGTCACCCACACATTAACTAACAGACACACACTAATAGACACACACAGGCACACACACTTACTAACAGACACCCACACACTCTCTAACAGACACACACAGGCACCCACACACTCACTAACAGACACCCACACACTCTCTAACAAACACACACACACTAACACACTCACATTTTTGTAAAAATTCAATCCCCCCCAGCCTCCCTACCTTTGGGAATGCTGGGGTGGATTATCACTTTCCCTGGTGTCCAGTGGGGCTGCTGGGCGGGCGGCCGGCCAGTCACTGCAGTCGGCGAGGGAACACTTATCCCCCTGTTTGGCTCCCTCGTAGTGATTACGTCATATTCTGGCTCCGGCATCACTGCGGTGCGTGCAAAGGAAGCTGAACAGGAGGATCAGTGCTCCCTCACCGCCCCCCCTGCCCGGAAATTTCCGCCATTGCCAGCCTGGGGGGCCCTGAGGTGGCAAGGCATTTGCTAGGGCGGTTAGGGGCAGTTTTTTTTTGCCACCCCCAAGAAAGTGCCGCCAAAGGCAAATGCTTTGTTTGCCTCATGGTAAACACACCCCTGTGTTGGGGTGTTATTCTGGATTCCATCCATTGCACTAGAAATAGAAATGATTTATGGGGGAAAACATTTTGATTAAAGGCTAGGAGACAGTCACAAAATTTAGATTTTACTCACAGATCAATTAAGAAGTGAGCAACTGAGGAGCAGTAAAAACATCTATATTTATTTATTTAATAACTCTAAAATATAAAAATATAAATATTTCTTTTTTTACTGCTTCACTTGTTTTCACTTGATCTGTAAACTAAATGGCAAGAAAACGCTCCTTTAAGTGTACCTCAAAATGAATATTTATATAATATAGCATGTATTTATATTACAGCTCACTGATTGGTTCATTTTCATGCATTTTTTTGTTCTTCTGATCAGTTTCTAAATTAGAATCTTGGTTACGAAACTGCTGCGCTGAACTGACATCCAGACAAAAAATGTTTTACTCTATGGAAAAATTGTTCAGCCAAGTCAAATTTTCTTGCCGTGCACAAGTCAAGCTAAAAAAAAGTAACACTAAAATAAAAATATCGCTGTGTACTTTTTATATATTATTTACTTTCTCTATGTACATAAGCAAATTACAACCACATTAAAATGAGAAATGTAAAATTGTATTAAGTCCAAGAAAAAGGCACAAACCCTTTAAGTATTCTAAAACATTCATTTTAAATGTTAGGTAAAAACCCTTGCATTGTGATAGTTAAGACAATGCATGATGGGGTTAATATTTTCCACTCTTCCTTAAATGACCCTTTAAGACTTTTTAAAAAATAAATTAAATAAATAATACAATGATGCATTTATAGTATCCCTCAATGCATTCTATAACATTTAAAAGTGTTATAATTTATCCTATTAGGGATAAATAGTGGTGTTGTGCAGAGAGGCACTGAGGCTAGTGGTGTTGTGCAGAGAGGCACTGAGGCTAGTGGTGTTGTGCAGAGAGGCACTGAGGCTAGTGATGTTGTGCAGAGAGGCACTGAGGCTAGTGGTGTTGTGAAGAGAGGCACTGAGGCTAGTGGTGTTGTGAAGAGAGGCACTGAGGCTAGTGGTGTTGTGAAGAGAGGCATTGAGGCTAGTGGTGTTGTGCAGAGAGGCACTGAGGCTAGTGGTGTTGTGCAGAGAGGCTTGGTGAGGCCTAATAGAAAGCAGTTGTTGGTGGGGGATTCCATCATAAGAGGTGTGGAGATGGACAATGGTGGTCTTGTGAGGTGTCTTCCCGGAGCTACTGCTCACAGAGACAGGAGACGTATCGGTAATATTGTTAAGCAAGCAAAGCAGGAAGGGGAATTGGATGTACTTGTCCATTTAGGGACAAATGACTTGGCTTGCAATGAGGTTTCAGAGGTTAAGGAAGTTTTTAGTGTTTTTGCCAATGATATACGGCAGGTTGCTTCCACATTGTCATTCTCTGAAGTCCTGCCTGTGCATAACATTCAGAATGACAGGCGGATGCGTATTAGGGACTTTAACTTGTGGCTTGGTGAATGGTGTCGGGAGCAAGGATTTGGCTTTATTGCTCATGGTAGCTCTGTTTGGAATGGAAATAAACTGTACAAAAAAGATGGTTTGCATCTTTCTCAAAAGGGAACAAATGTTCTCAGTGAGCAGTTCAGAGGTTTTGCTAGGATGTATTTAAACTAGGAGGGGGGGGCAAAAGGGTGATAAAACATCAATCCAATTGTCCCCCAAAACAAGGACAGAAGGTGCCTGTAGCAAGTGTGTTAAAAAATGATAAGCTTAGAGTCATGTCTACAAATGCTCGCAGTTTAGGGAATAAGATCCATGAACTTGTGGCAATAATGGCAACTGATAGTGTAGATTTAGTCGCTGTTACTGAGACATGGTATAATGAGAAAAATGACTGGGACATAGCAATACCAGGGTACTCTTTATATAGAAAAGACAGGGAAGGCAAGAAAGGGGGAGGGGTGGCCCTGTATGTAAAGAATAGCATAAAATCTAGCCTAATAAAGGTTAGTGAGGCGAACATAGAGTCAGTTTGGGCTACGTTAGAATTTGGTAATCACACAGTAACTCGTGTAGGTGTGATTTATAGGCCCCCAGGACAAATTGAAGAGTTAGATAATCTACTAGTTGAAGAAATAGCTAAAATGACAATGAAGGGGGAAGTTATCATCATGGGTGACTTTAATCTTCCTGATATAAATTGGAAAACAAAAATAGCTACTTGTGCCAGGAGCACACATATTCTAAACTCCCTACTGGGATTGTCTCTAAAACAAGTCGTTGAGGAGCCAACTCGTAAAGAGGCCATACTAGATTTAGTGTTAACAAATGGAGATTTGGTATCAGATATTACTGTAGGTGAAAGTTTAGGATCCAGTGATCATCAGTCAGTGTGGTTTAATATAAGAACAGTGACTGAGTCACACCACACAAAAACAAAAGTTTTAGACTTTAGAAAAACAGACTTTTCCAAAATTAGAATATGTGTAAAGGAGTCATTATCAGACTGGAGCAATTTAAATGGAGTCCAAAAGAAATGGGATTATTTAAAAGTTGCACTACTGAAGGCAACAGAAAATTGCATTAGGCTTGTCAGTAAAAGCAAAAAATTCAAGAAACCACTGTGGTACTCCACAGATGTAGCCAAAATAGTAAAAAACAAAAAGTTAGCATTTAGTAATTATAAAAAAAACCAGAGTGAGGAAGACAGAATGACCTATAAGATTAGGCAGAAAGAGGCTAAGCAAGTTATAAGAGCTTCCAAATCACACACAGAAGAGAAAATAGCACAGTCAGTAAAAAAGGGGGACAAAACCTTTTTTAGATACATAAATGAGAAAAGAAAAGTAAAACAAGGATTAGTTAGATTAAAAACAAAAGAAGGAAGGTATGTAGATGAGGATAAAGGTCTAGCTGACTGCCTCAATGAATATTTTTGTTCGGTATTTACAGATGAAAATGAAGGAAAGGGACCTCAGTTAAGAAAAAGGATAAATGAGTCATTTATTACATGTGAGTTTACAGAGGAAGAGGTTCTATTTCAACTGTCAAAAGTAAAGACAAATAAGTCAATGGGACCTGATGGAATACACCCAAAGCTATTAAAAGAGCTTAGTGGTGTACTAGCAAAACCATTAACAGATTTATTTAACCAATCATTGATAACAGGAGTAGTCCCAGAAGATTGGAAGTTAGCGAATGTTGTGCCCATTCACAAGAAAGGTAATAGGGAGGAGTCGGGCAACTATAGGCCAGTAAGCCTAACTTCAGTAGTGGGGAAAGTGATGGAAACCATGTTAAAGGATAGGATTGTTGAACATCTAAAAACACACGGATTTCAAGATCAGAGACAACATGGGTTTACTTCAGGGAGATCATGCCAAACTAATCTTATTGATTTTTTTGATTGGGTAACTAAAATTATAGATCAGGGTGGTGCAGTAGACATTGCTTACCTCGATTTCAGTAAGGCTTTTGACACTGTTGCACATAGAAGGCTTATCAACAAACTACAATCTTTGAGTTTGGATTCCAATATTGTTGAATGGGTAAGGCAGTGGCTGAGTGACAGGCAACAGAGGGTTGTAGTCAATGGAGTATATTCGAAGCTTGGGCTTGTCACCAGTGGGGTACCTCAGGGATCTGTACTTGGACCCATTCTCTTTAATATTTTTATTAGTGATATTGCAGAAGGTCTTGATGGTAAGGTGTGTCTTTTTGCGGATGATACTAAGATATGTAACAGGGTTGATGTTCCAGGAGGGATAAGCCAAATGGAAAATGATTTAGGTAGACTAGAAAAATGGTCAGAGTTGTGGCAACTGACATTTAATGTGGATAAGTGCAAGATAATGCATCTTGGACGTAAAAACCCAAGGGCAGAGTACAGAATATTTGATAGAGTCCTAACCTCAACATCTGAGGAAAGGGATTTAGGGGTGATTATTTCTGATGACTTAAAGGTAGGCAGACAATGTAATAGAGCAGCAGGAAATGCTAGCAGAATGCTTGGTTGTATAGGGAGAGGTATTAGCAGTAGAAAGAGGGAAGTGCTCATGCCATTGTACAGAACACTGGTGAGACCTCACTTGGAGTACTGTACACAGTACTGGAGACCCTATCTTCAGAAGGATATTGATACCTTAGAGAGAGTTCAAAGAAGGGCTACTAAACTGGTTCATGGATTGCAGGATAAAACTTACCAGGAAAGGTTAAAGGATCTTAACATGTATAGCTTGGAGGAAAGACGAGACAGGGGGGATATGATAGAAACATTTAAATACATAAAGGGAATCAACACAGTAAAGGAGGAGACTATATTTAAAAGAAGAAAAACTACCACAACAAGAGGACATAGTCTTAAATTAGAGGGACAAAGGTTTAAAAATAATATCAGGAAGTATTACTTTACTGAGAGGGTAGTGGATGCATGGAATAGCCTTCCAGCTGAAGTGGTAGAGGTTAACACAGTAAAGGAGTTTAAGCATGCGTGGGATAGGCATAAGGCTATCCTAACTATAAGATAAGGCCAGGGACTAATGAAAGTATTTAGAAAACTGGGCAGACTAGATGGGCCGAATGGTTCTTATCTGCCGTCACATTCTATGTTTCTATGTTTCTATGTAATAACTGCCTCTTATCTCTGTCACTTGTACTCAATGCTCCCATGTACAATTTACGTTAATGAAGGCTGTCTCCTATCTAAAAGCATAGACTACATTATAATAATTAACTAGTCTTGGTAATACATATGCAAGTAATGTGTTTAATGGAGCCAAACGGCTACCAAAATGAACTAAAACTAATGCAAAATAATCTATATTACAGTGGAAGGGAACGTGGGTGTTTTAATAGTCCCATAATCATAAAAAAATGAACAGAGGAAACAGAAATATTGATTCATTTTTTTATTTTTCGTGAAGTGAAATAAATTTAACTTTGAATTGATACACAAAGCATTATCACTCATTCAATTTATGACAGCTTTAAGGAAGACATTTAAGACAGTATGTAAATATAAAAAAAAATCACCTGAAAATCAACTTGCAAATAATACATACAATATAGCAGCAATTCAAAAGAGCAATAAAAAGCTTATTTAATAAAACAATTTCTTGCCTCCAGACCAGCGTGTTATTTATTTATTTAATGGTTTGTTTGTTGGTTATTTACCATTACAAGAGGATGGGAATGTAGTGGAGACTGTATATTTTTTGTTATTTTGCATATGAGGGTTGCTGTGATACAAAGGAAGGCCAATAAGCCAATCTTTTTTTTACTATCTTCAGAAATGCCCGATGGTGTAGAGAAATCAATTTAAAATATGTCTATTTTTAAATTTTAAACGAGGTAATTTGGTTGTAATGATTGTAATTGACTGTATTCCAAAATGAATTAGAAAAATGAAAAACATTAGGGATTTTCAGTAACATGAATAGATATAGAAAAAAGACGACTTTGTTTGATAGGGATTTATTTTTTAATAAAACAGTACTTCTGATATACCAATGCTCCCAATTCTCTTTGGTATTGAATTCTTCTGAAAGAACTGTGTGAGACTGATTTAGAATTGTAATATAGGCAACTATAATAGCTACACAACAGGACATAGCAGAAAGTTAGTGAAAGCCAAATCTGATTACATATATTTTTTTAACTATTCTAACACACAGTTTAGTTTGGACTCTGGTCCTTAAAAGTTCCCAAAGACGTTTGGGCACACAACTGCTAGTTCAGTTCAGCTATCATTGTGTCAAGGCATACACAATTAATGTTTTAGCCTCATAATGAGATCTTTGTCAAACTTAACAAAGATCTCACTGCGATCTGAAATGTTGTATGGTTATTACTTGACCTAAGAAAAGCTACACTGAGCTAGCTGTTGTGTGACCAAACCTTTTTGGAAACTTTTGGAAACATTGGAGAAAGTGATTTGTAAGTGCACCAACCTGGGCTAATGATGGATGAGTGTGATCCCTATCTTTTGTTCATGTAATACTGGACCTCAGAAGGACATTAGAGTACATTAAGTTTAAAAAATAAGGCTTATGCAAGCCTCTTTCTGGTGATCTGTTAATTAAGAGGTCTACAAAAAACAATCCTGTGAAAATGTCCACATTGAGAACAACAAAGATGTTTAGTTTAATCTGTAGAATTTTTATTTTTTTTAAAAGTAATCTACCTCCAACTGAGGCACAGATTATTCTTTGTTCTATGTCTTCTTTACAAAATTTGCTGAAATCTATGTGTTTGTTGCACTTCATGGATTTAGGCCTTTTTTCAAACTAAATTAATATGTTGCCATGGAGGGCAGTTAAAGCCTTATTTCTTCATTCTTCCCCATGCTTCTCCTCTATACAACTCAGTTTCAATTAGGCTTAGTGATGGCAAATGATAACGTATTATGCATTAAAATCATGATGATTCAGTAAAGAGTTAATATTTTCAAGGTTATCCCTGTGTATGGTGATCATATAACACAGCCGATTGGAGAAAACTATTTGTAAAAGCTATACAGAATCTATTAAGTTATTTATTATCGTTTTACTAAGACCAAGATTCATCTTTCAGTTACATTTTCATTGTACAGTGACTAATTTTGTTAAATGATCTTTCAGTGCCCTGGCCCGAAGGCGAATGACAAGTCACAAATACAGTTACTTCACCAACTGAGCTTGATAGACTCCCAGTGATTTTAGTGGAATGTAATGAACCAACCCAAGCTTATTATGTGCTGGAATGTGTCCAAATGCCTTTTAAGTAATTTCTCTGCACGTGACACTGCAATTTTATCAGATTTTAGAACCCATTATTATAGACTGACATTTCCAATCATTATATAATGAGACCACTTCACGACTAATGAAGATGTGATGTTGAAAACATGAAATATTATACAAAAAAGCAATTTGTTCCATGAAACTAATTTGAACTCCAGATTTGATGAAACTCTGACTTAAGCTTCAATCTCATATCAAATAGAAGGGCAAGGTAAATTATATCTCTCTTTAAAAAATAATAACTACCGAATGGGATATTGATTGGATATGCCTTTAGTAATATAATAACATGCTCACCCTTGATATTTAAGAATATGCAGATTTATAAGATAGTTATTAAATGCAGACAATCTAATCATCCCTAAACATAAAATATATGAAAATATAAATCCGCAAAGTGTGTGTCTCTATGTCTATATAAATTATACTGAGATTGTGCACGCTGACATACATGTTTTAAATATACTAAGAATGTAAAAGAAAGGAACCTATGTGAAAATTGTGTAGGAGATTCTACAGAGACATTTAATCTGCATTGGTGTGTTTTAACCTGAAACTGTAGCTTACTCTGGTATACATTTTTGACGTGGCTATTTCTCTCCTCCCACATTGCTTCCTTTGAGAACTGGGAGGAAGTAAACAGACACCACTTCCTCACAGTGCATCCTTGCTTGAGATAAATGGGGATAGGGTACCACAGATTTGCAAAACAGTCCAGTTCACGACCAGACCACATGACATTACAAGGCCCTCGTGGGCCAAATAGTATGACTGGGTCCCTTATAATTGTTAGGGTTGTATCATTTTGATGGTGGCCATTTGCGCATATCTATCTATCTATCTATCTATTTGTCTGTCTTTCTGTCTGTCTATCTATCTGTCTATCTATTATCTGTCTATCAACAAAATTGGGTCTGAAATTTCATAACAGATAATGTGAGATGGGAAAACATGTTACACAAGTATTCTAATCACATCACCTGTTACAAATTGAGATATCTACATATGGAAACTCAGTAATCACTATATACAATTTATTGGAAGCTCTTTGAACTCATTACTGTTAAAATTAAAGGATATTTTATCTGGAAACTAAACAAAAAGATAAAGGGAGGGACTAATGATGTCTGATCACCATTCAAACAAAAACCTGGCACAATGTATGTTTAAGACATTATATAATTTAAATCAAAGCACACATTAATATTACATTCAACTTTATTTGTAGTGTGCTTGTTTACTGAAGTTTGTCAAGATGTGAAGATAAGTTACTTAGTCTCTCTGTCTATCTTTCTCCCGCTTTTTATTTTACTGCCTGTCTGTCTGGCCAAGTTGCCTATCTTTCTGTCTGTCTATATTTGTCTCCAACTCTCTCTCTCACACTCTCTTTCTCTCTGGCCCCCTGTCCCTCTGTCTATCCAGTTCACTCAACTACAAGAAGACATTTTGATAATTACATACGTGTATTCAAAATATTAATATGTAACATAAAAACACATTAAAAAACTAAAATACTTTCAACATTTTTAATATCTGTTTAGCAAGTGCAATTTATATATACTTATGGTTTGTCTGAAATACATTAAAATGTATTGGTTACAGTATATTCAAGTAAGGTTCTGTTTAGTTAACACTATTCAAATAAAAGTGTTTATTCAAAGCACAAATGTTTTTTTGTTCTAAAAAGTAGATCTTGAGGGGAAAAAAAGGAAATGAAATACTATTTATCTTTTCTAAACAATCCCATAAATCAAAAAGCCAAATGATCAAAAATGTAAATATTTCTTCTTGTCAAGAGAAAGCAACAGGAAACAGTCCGACTGCTACTGAATAATCCCTCACGTGTGCATGAGCAATATTTCGCAACCAGATACTAGCCTATTATCATGTCAGTTAGAGTTAGCTGTAGACTCAGCTGCACAATGTTCTAATCCTTGTTAGTCTACTAGCTACCATCTAAGGAGAAATACGATGGACACATAAAAATGCATATACAAAAACTATCATTATTTTTCTTAATTTTTCCTTATCCTTCAGCCCACCTTCTAATTCTTATACTGATCTTAGCTTTGTATTCCCTACTTTAGAAACATAGAAACATAGAATTATAGAATGTGGCGGCAGATGAGAACCATTCGGCCCATCTAGTCTGCCCAGTTTCTAAATACTTTCATTAGTCCCTGGCCTTATCTTATAGTTAAGATAGCCTTATGCCTATCCCACGCATGCTTAAACTCCCTCACTGTGTTAACCTCTACCACTTCCTGCTATTATTTTAAAACCTTTGCTGCTCTAATTTAAGACTATGTCCTCTTGTTGTGTTAGTTCTCCTTCTTTTAAATATAGTCTCCTCTTTTACTGTGTTGATTCCCTTTATGTATTTAAATGTTTCTATCATATCCCCCCTGTCTCATCTTTCCTCCAAGGTATACATGTTAAGATCCTTTAACCTTTCCTTGTACTTTCCTTTACTCAGTCTTCCTACTCTTCAAACTAACTTGTTTGCTCTTGGTTTTTTTTATTCTATGTATGTATATTTTATGTTGCCCCACGATGCATTTTCGTGTTGTTTGTATTAGATTCCTCGTTGTATTTCTAGTTCTAGCAATTTATCAATTCTCTTTTTGTGAGAGATTGCAAAAATAATAATTGAGAAAAAGAGAGAGGTTGAAATGTGGACATATTGAATCACGTATGATCTTATGACAAATCCAGTATTTACATTTATACTTCTCTTTCCTAATCTGATGTAATTTTATTCTAATTTTGTTTGTGAATTTTTATGTGCTCCTTAACATTTTCTATTTTTCATGTCGATAAATATATATATATATATATATATTTAAAATACATGTGGTATAGAGTAGAAGAATGCTAATGTATGCGTTTGTAAGTTTATGAAACTAAAAAACACAATGTAACAAAATATTAATATGACTAATGAAGCGGAATATTTGTTAATGGATATAGACAGGGATTCCTGTTTGCTAAAACAAAACTTTAGTTAATGGAAAACAAAATCCAATCTAAATTGTCATTAAGTGTATACATTAAAATATATGCTTATATGAAATTTGTCAACTTTCTCAACATTTTCTTCAGGGGTTCTTCCTTTTAAAATCATCTTTAGTCAAAAGGAACACTTACTTGACCAAAGATCACCCTGCTTCTCCAAGTAGAGCAGTTTAAGGAGATAATGCCTGATGGTGATAGCTGATGTCATTACAAGGTGAGCGCACTACCGAGAAGATTCACTTCAGAAGATGCACCTAAACTGCATCTATCAGGAAGAGACAACATCAGGAACTGACATTTTTCTTTCAGAAGACATTTGGTGCAACCACTTCCAAGATGGCCACTACGATAGAAACAGACATGTGCGTGTGTGTGTGTTCATTCCGCCATGCCTAAAATAACACGTTTCATTTTAGACTTTGTGGTATTGGCACTTGGTATATTTTGGAAGGTGAACCTAGCATATCTGGATGTATTCACTGTGGCACCCATCTTAGGGATGACAGTACCAGACTTCAGATAGGTGTGTCATTAAGTGCACAATTGTTGGTAAAGTCACTATTACATGTTTATACCTGTCTATTTTTGATCATGTCATTGGCCAGACAGCCCTGCTGATGTTGGCACTCATGGAAGTGGCTATATTATTGATATTCTGTCTCTCTGACCTTGTCCTATTTTCTGTCTCAATGGGGACTGCCATTTTGGTCAAAAGCAGGTTGCCTGGAGCACTGGTAAATTAGACGTCATATGCTTCACACCAAAAGTTGTTTAGTCCTCACTGTGTAACATTCGATTTACCTGTGTGCCCATGGGAGCCTGCTTTGTCAAGGTGGAAATGAACCGAAGTTTTAATGGATTGTATCTACTATTACTCATATGAAGGCATACGACCATTAGAATCCATTAATTGTGCTACTATATCATTTAGAACTCTTTATCCAAAGTCCAGCAACTCTCTAATAAACATCTATCTTATGCAAAGTTTATCCCTATTTATATAAGGTTTAGCTGTCTTTGCTCATAGATAATGTTACTAATCTGAGGTTCTGGTCTTGTTATCTATGGATTATTGCTCTCCATCCCAAATTTAGCTCTCATTATTAAAGCTTTATTTCACCTTAAACTGTACATTGGTTTTCTGTAATTTGAATATCGTGTGAAGGTCTAGCACTTTTGATATTTCACCCTTCCTTCTCCAGATGTATGTACAGCACTTTCTATACTGGAAGAGAAAGAGGTATTCAACTAATTTTATTTTTGTCAGCATAGTAAGTAGTTTGCAAACATCTTCAGTACCGAGGCTAGCAGTTTTTTGTATTACGTGTTGTGACTCTACTGGGGGGCAAACAGTTTCTGCTAATGCTAAAATTGATCATTTATTTTCATAAAATAAAAACTCGACCGTGTTTATCATTCTAACAATGCACCGGGGACTTAATATCTAAAAGATAGAAAGAAATTGCAATAAAACATGAAAACCGCAGGCATTAAACCGATGTCCATTCAGTTAGTTGTTACACACATTTTCTGTTTTTGGCAATAAAAGCTAACTACAAAAAAAAAAAAAAAAAAAAAAAGAAGAATATGTTTAATTTTTCCCATGCACAGCAGTTTTGACATCTTTGCTCTAAATGCCTGTAGACTTTGAGACTCCCTTTGCAAGGTTAATATACCAGTAACGCGATTGGAAATACATAATAAAGGCTGTTCTATGTCTCTAATGACCATGATGCTAAGCCATAATCATTTTACTTATACTGCAATGCCATTTTAAATAGAGAATCGGTGCTGCTTTAAGCTCAAGCAGAATCTATAAATATGACATTTTCTGTTCATTCAACTAATTGCAGTCATACTAAATTAATCCAAGTGTCTGGAAGGGAAAGACCAGTTATTGGCTACATTTGAATGCTTTCATTCGTCTTTTGTAGACCTATTTTTTTTTCTGTGTGTGTGTGTATTCCAAATCTCTAAATAGTCTTGTGGACATTTGCAGATTTCTTTAAATAAGGGTTTTTATTTAAAGAAAAATGCTAAAAGGTTATTAACTAATGAATAAGTATTGTAATGTATAATCGAGGCAGAACAAAAGGCCCTAGATGTATTATTACAGAAATATTACACATACGTATAAATATATATATATATCTGTGTATATAATTTTATAGCATGACAGGAGGCTTCATATTTGCTTAAGTCTCTCTTTACTAGAACTCCACAGCAGCACATTAACATAGAGATAAAAACACCAGAGACAAAAAAATCATGAATCTATAAAAGGCTTCTCCCAACTAACTATTTCCTCTTGCTTTGCTGCTCCGCAGACAGTACAGGTCAGAGTACCACTGCCTCCTATTTATATGGGTGGTTGTGAATATTTTACTGTATTTATATGTTTATTACTGTATTGATTGATTTATTTAGCTATACTGTATTTTCTGCATCTACCTGCTTAGTGCTGTAGTGATTGCTTGATTGATTGATTTATTTACTTTGTTTTTCTGCATCTACCTTCTTATGGCTACAGGGATCTTTTTTGAGTGATTAACATTGTCTAGGCAAACATATATCAGGACATTCGATTTAAACTGATGATAGGTACTATCAGATATGCATATGTAATAATAGCAAAGAATTGAATAGCTAGACATGCGAGTTATATCACGAAACAGTCAGAAAGCAAGTTATTGGCTAATTAAAGGGTGAGACAACATTTGTAATATTACTATACGACTTGCTGGGTTAGTACTCGAAAGAGTAGACCACTGGTGAGGAGATTGGACAGTATGGTCCTGCATCTCAATGTGTAATGAAATTATAAGGAACAGAAATAAAAACAATAATAACGGTTTGCAAAAACTATAAGAGAGGGAAGTGATGTGGCTTCAGCCTGTGTAGGTGACTACGTTGTGTATGCAATGAGCCTAACGCCAAGTTCAACCTATATCCCTGGGTATCAAGAGCGGAGTGCCGCCCGGTAAGTCTCTATACTTGTCTGCAGGTATGATCTGCCATTGTGCCCCTCTCCAGCTCCAGGGTGCTGTTACTTCGGCGCTTGTGTGCCCGCTGCTTGCGTCTCCGTGCTGCTGCGTGGGGAATATGTAGATTTGAGGTATCTCAGTTTGGGCCATGTGAGTAGTGGCATGGGCCCGGTCCTTGAGTTTCTGCCAGAATTGATCACATATTCTGTCGAATGCCTGTAGGAGCGGGTCCACAGTAGTGGATGACAGTGGGTAGGCGTGAATCGCTGTAGGCCCTGGCGGTGCCGCCATTTTAGGTAGCAGGCTGTCTTCCTTTAGAGTTGTAGCTTGTCGGGGTTTTGCAGGGTGAGCCACACGATTACACCAATGGGGACTGGGATAACCCCCACCGGTTTAAAGGGTCTGTTCTGAGGACGCTAGTAGGTCCAGGTTTGGAGATCGGCCATTTCTCCTCTCCGTGGAGTGCCCCAGACGTCTAGGCCGCAAAAGATTTCCAGGCCACAAGGCTATGTGGTGGAGCTCCAGACTTGGTCAGGAAGTTACCCCAGCATACAGGGTCAGGTAGGTTCACGTTTGAGTGTTTGCTGCAGGTATGATCCCACCATTAAATAGTGGAATTGAGGCTTTACATGGGGAGCTCACACCATGTGCATCTAACCACCATGATGGCCAAGCCCCGCCCCCCGGATTTATTTGTTTAGAATGTGTTTACCTTCCTACTGCCATTATGATTTATTTATTTAGATTGTATTTTTCTGTCCCTACTTTTTTGCTGTAGGGATGTATTTTCTCTTATGACTTTTCTGCATTTTCCTGTTTTGGGCCCCCCTGTCTGGGGATCGTTTTTTTCTTGGGTTTGTTTTTTTTTTCCTTTTTTTCCCTTCCTCCCTCTACCTTTTCTGGGTGGCTTTGCCCCCTTCACTTTTCATCCGTTTTGCGGCCACCGGAAAGCGGTCTTCCGACTGCTTTCCATTGCCGACCGCCGGGACCCCGGAGTAAGACTCTGGCGGTCCCACGTGTTGGATCCCGCCCGCCGGCTCCATTCGCTGAGCAAGATCCTCTGCTTCAACACCCCACCCGACCCACGCTTCCGCTTGTGGTATAATTGCTCCCATGGCGTGGGTGGGGGGGGGGGTTTCCTTCCCATGCAGTGCGGCGGCCCCGAGCATCCACTTCCCCGCGACCGCGTGGTCGGGTGGGGGTGGGGCCGGCCAGTTACCAGACTTACCGCGTTAGTTCTGTCGATGGCAGGCACATGTGCTGTAGCTTTGACTGGGACTCAGCTATGACTTGGGCGCATTGCTCCCTCAGGCTGTCCTGGCTTTGTGCCCCATGTGGCTGGCAGGTTAGGGACTATAGTGGGGACTATAGTAGATGATATAGATCACAGGCATGCTATATAGAGCTGTGCACAACCCCTCAAGGGTTACAGGCACAACTGGCAGTGTTAACACTTATACTCATCCCCCCTTTTTTTGTTGGTTCAGATGATTGCTTGCAACGCTCTGTTTTATCATATTGACCAATGGAGCACCTCTTGTGAGGTAACTCAGTTGGTGAGTTCCCTGACTACAGGTGTACTCAATATGCAAGTTCACTATTTACAGAGTGTCAGGCACTATTTAACTGAAGTGCGTTATCGACAGTTGCACAGTAGAAGGCTATGTACAGTTACACAGTAGAAGGCTATGTACAGTTACACAGAAGAATGCTATGTACAGTTACACAGAAGAATGCTATGTACAGTTACACAGAAGAATGCTTTGTGCAGTTGCATAGAAGAATGCTATGTACAGTTACATAGAATAATGTTATGTACAGTTACACAGAAGAAGGCTATGTACAGGTACACAGTAATATACTATGTAGTTACATAGAAGAATGTTATGTACTGTTACACAGAAGAGTGTTATGTACAAATACACAGAAGAATGTACGTACAGTTACACGGAAGAGTGTTATGTACAGTTACACAGAAGAGTGTTATGTACGGTTACACAGAAGAACGTATTGTATGTTTCCACAGAAGGATGTTATGTACGGCTGCACAGAAGAGTGTTATGTACAGTTACACGGAAGAAGGTTACGTACAGTTACACAGAAGAGTGTTAATTACAGTTACACAGAAATATGTTAATACATCTTAGCGAAAGGTACATTTTATCGGAAGAATGGAATGCGCAGTTCCTCACCTGTACATCTCTGAAGGTCCTGACTTGTCTGTGCCCCAGGACTTGGCCGGCTTTGTCCGTGCCTTACTGCTCTGCTCTGCTCTGCCTGTGCCCCATTGATTGGCCTGCTTTGTCTGTGCCCCATTGATTGGCCTGCTTTGTCTGTGCCCCATTGATCTGGCCTGTGCCAGAATGTCTGCATGCCAAGCCTACTGCCACATACTCACGCTTGTGCATTGCATGCGCTGCCCAACTTGCCTCGGTCACTATATGGGGTGCTGCTCCTATCTCCCTGCCGGTGACTCTTGTCCTCTATACTCCTTGAGGTCGCTTTGCCTGGGACCGCTGCACAAGAGAACCCTTATCCGGGTTAACAGCGCAGACAATGACTACTATGGCAGTGACCGCCTCCGTGGAATTAGGCTTCAGCCAGGGTCCTCTCTTAAGCTTATCAGGAGCGTAACGCTAGAGGGCCCACCTTTAAAATAGCAGGCGACTTGAATGAGTCAGACTCTCCTATAGGAGAGCAGGCAAGGGCACATAAGCGCTACTGGAATGGTGAAGGCCCTGAACCAGTGACTTGAATGAGTCAGACTCTCCTTGAGGAGAGCAGGCAAGTGCGCATGAGCGCTACTGGAAGTGTGAATGCCCTGAACCAGGCTCCCGGAAAGATAAGATGAGGAGCGGCTAACCCCTCTGCAATCGGCCAGACGGCCCTGCCTATATGGGGCGGGGGAGGCTATGACCACCGGACGTGGCAGTGACCGCCTTCTTAAAAAGGCAGACGACTTGGAGGAGTCAGACTCTCTGAGTGGAGAGCAGGCAAGGGGGCATAAGCACTACGGGTAGGGTGAAGGCCTGGAACCAGACGCCCGGAAAGATTAGACTCTGGAGAAGTGTCTAGCCCTGATATGATGGACCTTGATGGCTAGACGACACTGCCTATGTGGTGCAGGGGTGAAGGTCCCCGTAACCCCCCACCATGGCCGCCCTAGCTGAATGGCGGGCAGACCGGTTCCCCTCGGAGGGAGAGGATGATGGGGGTGTGGATTATGGTGACGGCCCCTAGTGGCACCATGAGATGTAGAACAAAGTCCACTACAGGGGCCCCGACGTCCTTGGAAGAAGAGGTTGTCTCGTGGATCGCCTTAAACGAACCCCTGTTCAACCCGCGATCCATTGCTTACCTGGTTTCTTTGGAATCGTCTCTGCTCGATCACCTAGCACCATCGGTGCGTTTATGGGCCCATAGACCGCTGGCTTGAGAAGCCCGCAGGATAATTTGAGCGGTATTCCCAGCCGGGCTCCCGAACAAATTGGCCGCAAACCCAGACTTAGACCCCGATGGGGCACTGCGGTTTTGCTGGTTAAGCACCTGTCTAGTATTCAGGAGTTCCTGAGAGCGGCCCACTGCAGTGCCTATACTATGAAGTCCGCACTGGCAAGCCGATTGTTCTCCGCTACACAAGTGAGTTGTGCTAGCAGAACATACGAGGAAGTCCATCATCAAATGTGAAATTTACAAGGAGGGAAAACAGTACACCTCTCTGAACAGTGTCTGGGAGGCTGTGGTTGCTGCTGCACGCAATGTTGATGGTGAACAGATCAAAACACTGGCAGAATCCATGGATGGCAGGCTTTTGAGTGTCCTTGCAAAGAAAGGTGGCTATATTGGTCACTGGTTTGTTTTTGTTATGTTTTTGAATGTCAGAAATGTATATTTGTGAATGTTGAGATGTTATATTGGTTTCACTGGTAAAAATAAATAATTGAAATGGGTATATATTTGTTTTTTGTTAAGTTGCCTATTAATTATGCACAGTAATAGTCACCTGCACACACAGATATCCCCCTAAAATAGCTATAACTAAAAACAAACTAAAAACTACTTCCAAAAATATTCAGCTTTGATATTAATGAGTTTTTTGGGTTCATTGAGAACATGGTTGTTGTTCAATAATAAAATTAATCCTCAAAAATATAACTTGCCTAATAATTCTGCACTCCCTGTATAATTTAACATCTACAGTCCAATAATGTTTTCCCATAATCACACAATGATTTAAATTCTCAATAGAACACTAATGGCCAATTAAGGAAAATAAAGTTTTAGCTATCTGTATGAAACTTTTTTTTCCTGGCCAACAAAGGAAACTTCAAAAGCAATTAACTCACAATTAAATAAAAAAAAAAAAAAAATTACCGTATATACTCGAGTATAAGCCGACCCGAATATAAGCCGAGGCCCTTAATTTTACCCCAAAAAACTGGGAAAACTTATTGACTCGAGTATAAGACTAGGGTGGGAAATGCAGCAGCTGCTGGTAAATTTCTAAATAAAATTAGATCCTTAAAAAATTATATTAATTGAATATTTATTTACAGTGTGTGTGTATAATGAATGAAGTGTGTGTGTATGAGAATGCAGTGTGTGTGTATGAGAATGCAGTGTGTGTGTATGAGAATGCAGTGTGTGTATGAGTGCAGTGTGTATATGAATGCAGTGTGTGTGTATGAATGCAGTGTGTGTGTATGAGAATGCTGTGTGTATGAGTGCAGTGTGTGTGTATGAGAATGCTGTGTATGAGTGCAGTGTGTGTATGAGTGCAGTGTGTGTGTATGAATGCAGTGTGTGTGTATGAATGCTGTGTGTATGAATGCTGTGTGTGTGTATGAGTGCAGTGTGTGTATGAGAATGCTGTGTGTGTATGAGTGCAGTGTGTGTGTATGAATGCAGTGTGTGTGTGTATGAATGCAGTGTGTGTGTATGAATGCTGTGTGTGTGTATGAATGCTGTGTGTATGAGTGCAGTGTGTGTGTATGAGAATGCTGTGTGTATGAGTGCAGTGTGTGTGTATGAATGCAGTGTGTGTATGAGTGCAGTGTGTGTGTATGAATGCAGTGTGTGTGTATGAATGCTGTGTGTGTGTATGAATGCTGTGTGTATGAGTGCAGTGTGTGTGTGTATGAGAATGCTGTGTGTATGAGTGCTGTGTGTGTGTATGAATGCAGTGTGTGTGTGTATGAGTGCAGTGTGTGTGTATGAATGCAGTGTGTGTATGTGTGTGTGTAATGCAGAGTGTGATGCAGAGCCTTGGTGGGGGGGTGGGCATTTATATTTTTTAATTATTATTTTAATTTTTTTTTTGTTTCATTAAATTTTTTTATTATTATTATTTTTTTATTTTATTATTATTTTATTATTATTTTTATTTTATTATTTTTATTTTTTTTATTATTATTAATATATATACATTTTTTCGTCCCCCCTCCCTGCTTGCTAGCTGGCCAGGGAGGGGGGCTCTCCTTCCCTGGTGGTCCAGTGGATGGACACTGTGTAGGAGGGGGCTGTAGGGACTGCAGAGAGATGTTACTTACCTTTCCTGCAGCTCCTGTCAGCTCTCTCCTCCTCCGCCGGTCCGTTCAGCACCTCGGTCAGCTCCCAGTGTAAATCACAGAGATTTACACTGTGAGCTGACAGAAGAGCTGAACGGACCGGCGGAGGAGGAGAGAGCTGACAGGAGCTGCAGGAAAGGTAAGTAACATCTCTCTGCAGCCCCCACAGCCCCCAGTCTGTATTATGGCAATGCAAATTGCCATAATACAGACAATTGACTCGAGTATAAGCCGAGTTGGGGTTTTTCAGTACAAAAAATGTGCTGAAAAACTCGGCTTATACTCAAGTATATACGGTAAGTTAAAAATTAAATGAAAAAGTTTTTTTTCAGACACCTAAATTAAGAGCCCATTATAAGTTTATCTCTACATTTCCTTGCTTGTAATATTCCCCTTTCTGTTACAGAACTGGATACAAAGAAATACATTAAAAAAACATACATCCTTATGCCTCCTGTCTAGTTCTTTAGCTTCACTTTTATACTATTAAAGTATATAGAATGAGACACAAAAAATTTACAATAATCCAATTTAACCTAAATCACTGGCATATGTATATTTGTAAAGTCTTTGTAAGTGCTCTTAACAGTACAGTAGAGTCTAGAAGGACAATTTATCTGAAAAAAGAATTGTGTTGACCACTGATCTGCAGAATGTGACTCTTAAATCACTACCATAAGTCCCAGCAATGGCTGTCCAAAATTCTAAATGCTGGTGGAAGGGTGATACAGGGAGAAATCAAACCCGAAAATCTGGTCTCTACTGTTGAAATCAGGACAATTGAAAAACATGCACTACTGTTATGCAGTTAAAGTTCAATATCTTGAGGTACTATAGACCCGTCCCCAACACAGAGTACAGAGGAATTAAACAGGTCTAATATCATGGGAAAGTGACATTTTGACCACTTAAAAAAATCAAATGTGACATCTGTTTACAAATCTCCATCACAAACAACATCAAAGTTCTCACTCTGGACATATCTGGAAGACATGGAACCTATATGTTTTTTGTTTCCAACATCTTTGCAAAAAGACAAAATCTTGAAAACTAGCCCCTTTGGTTAGTCCCCAAGTCTAACCAAGTTTTTACTCACATGTGCCATTACAGAGATCACCTATGAATACTGCACATATATACTGCTTTTACTCACACATCATTAATGAAGTGTAGCTCTTGAATTCATTTATGCACAATGTCCACAGCTGATTATCCATAAAGAGAGAACCCTGGTCTAATGCATATCACACTCGTCTCTCACACAAGAGTTGTCCATACCCAAGTTACTTGCAATCTCCCTCTCGATGAGATCCCTACAGACCACCAACAATATAGAGATGTATCTTGTGAATAAGGGATATCACCTACAACCCATTGATTAAGTCCAAAGAAGACAAAAATGTTCATCCAGGGATGCTGTGCCCCTTTAGGCATTTCAAATGAACTGCCTTTGTGGGTGTGATCAGTATGGTATAGAACAGCTCTTAGCCTCTCTACACTTGCACATGTCAGCTAAAATTGGACTAATTAAAGAACAATCTAAGTTTTTGCCCATTGTCAGTGTTCTCACATCTTATGGTTGTTTTTGCTCTTTTTTGCTGATGTTAAACATTGAAAACCATAGAATCCAAGTTAACCTGGCTAATTTAAAATAAATAAAAAATAAAAAGTCTCGATGAGGACTAAAAACGTTAATGATACTATAAAGTTACTGAATATTGGTGAATAAAGTTTTCAAATTAAAAAGACCAGTGAGTGGCCTTCTTCAAATGTATACATTTTTTTATTGATTTTCTCACCCCTCCTGGATGGTATGTTTATTCCTCATTCTCGGGTCCTCTACCAGAAGCCTGGGAGTTTGAGGATTCTGTGAAGTATCACAGCTGTTCCTAAAACGGCACTCTTCTGGACAGCAATCTCAGATGTCCCACTTGGAATCTGTTAAAGCCACTACCCCAACTTGGGAGTCACAGCCCCGAGTGCTCCTATCACAACCGGGACTACTACTGCCTTCACTTTCCACATCCTTTCTAGTTTTTCTTTCAGTCCTTGGTATTTGTTTACCTTCTCATGTTCCTTCTTCCTGATGTTATGGTCACTGGGTATTGCCACATCCACCACGGCTGCAGTCTTTCATTCCTTGTCTACCAACACGATGTCTGGTGGGCTGGCCAGCACTTGCCTGTCTGTCTGGATCTTGAAGTCCCACCGGATCTTAGCCCTGTTATTCTCAAATACATAAATATATATCTATATACATATACATTTTCTGTGTCATTGTGGAATGTCCTCCTTAATTGGCAATGTTAGCTCTGTGTAAACTATAATGAAATTAGAGGATCATCTAATTAGAATAGGATCCATAGTGACCAGATTGTTAAGATGACTTACATCACCAGTAGCTTGAGGGGTAAATCTTTGACAGTTGGCTGTTTATTGTATCTTGCTAATGCTTGAGCTGATAATCAGCATGCAAGTTCTCCGTGACACAGACTAACTGGCCTAGATTCTTTAATCCAGTATTTTTCTACATATCCTATTCATCAAAGGAACACAGTTTGTAGACATTTTGATATATATGTTTAATTACATGGATACTATGATATATACCGTGTTATTAAACCAGACCTCAAAGCATTTCTTCAGGGATTTCTAAATGTGTAATTAATGTATACCAATACAACTGTATGGTCTACATCATCTCTCATTTTATTTATTTGCTTAATAATCATATATGCAAAACTAATATATTCCTCAGGTGATGGCATACGTGCCTCTAATATCATGCATATACAAAACACATACAGTAGTCATATAAAACACACACAGTATTTTCATGATGCATCTTTGAGTAACAACATTAGTAGTAGAAATTTAGATTTTGGGGAAGGATAGGTACACTTCATGGTACACTTTTCTGTAATAATTAGCCAGTCAAAGAGTAAATATAATACAACCATAGCTGGACTACCTATAAAAATGGAAGAACCAATATCCATCTAAATGTTGTTAGGTCAGTAGCCCATAGATATTCTTCTTCCTCTTCTGATATAGGCAGGAAGAAGGAGTGGGCAGAAAATGTCAGTTTGGAGAAGGCACGGAGCAAAGGTCAGAGGAACATGCCAAGCACCATAAACACTATAGCAGGCGGTAGTGTTCCTGGTGCCGGGAAGCCTTACCACACCCCAAATGTAATTCCACAAACCATTTTCTAAATGGTTTGTCAATTTATCTGGGGTCCTCCGGGCCTCGGCCAGTTCTTCTATTGCGAGGAAATAGGATCTTCATATGTCTTTATATGGCTAAAGTTTTAGCTAAAAGGTCTGGTGTCATTATGGTCATAGCGATATAGAATAGTGGACAAAGGATCACAGGTCCTGTGGTCTGTCTGTTCTCTAACTTTGAAGACTCTTTCACTACTTTCCTGAGTTTAGCTATTAACATCTAGTGTTGAACAGCCACAATCCTGTAACACCCTTTGTTTTATTTTATATAAGTAATTGTAAGCAGAATAAACCTAAAGAATATGTAAGTCTGATGGATATTGATATTTCTGATATAAAGAAGAATTATAACATATATGTTAGTTAACATCACAGCGAGCCACCCAACGTGAAGAAGAAAAAAGAGAATTATATATTCCAAGAAGGTTTTATTTCTACACTTGTAGAAAAAAAACTTGTAGCCATCAAGCCTTTTTTTTATGTTTGTTCCCACTTCCAGAGAGAAACTTTAAGTTACAGAGTTGCTGCTTAGAAGCTGGGAAATCAAACTTGTTGAAGAAAAAAATAATCTAAAGCGTGTGTCACAGAGACTTTTCAAGATTTTCTGCTATAAGAGAATTCGAGAGAAGCACGCGTGTTTAAGCGCATAAGTGCGAGAGTAGCAAGAAAAAACACAGACATGAACTAAAACTTGGTGAGTAACATGGAATTTATAAACGATATTACACATGAAAGTAAAATGCAATTTACATTTTTGTATAGTTCTCATTGAGATGGTGTATTGTGCCAATCTTTATACATATAATGTAAAATTACTAATAGTAAAATTGACGAAAAGTTATTCGGTGTTAATAAAAACTAGGAAAGGTTTTTAGAAACTAGTTCATACTAATGATCCAACCCCACCTGCCACGTCAAGGCAGACCTCTTAGGTGGGTCCTACACTCACAATTCACTTTGCTTCCTTGAGCTTCAGGCAAAGAAATCTCCAATGAGACAGAGAGGGGTATTTTTCTAATTACCTACATACTTATTAACCCTTAATATGGAACACGTGGTGTGGGTGGCAGCATTGTAACATGACTGTGTGATGCAAAAGTGAATACAAATATACAAAAATAAGTACCTCAAGACAATTTCGAAACAGCAGATATAGAAGTAGATTTGAATGGGCTAACAGATAATAAATCGGATCTAAATGAAATGTGTAGCAATGTAACAAAGAGTATATGCTGTAATTGTGAGAGAATGTCAGAAACAGTCTTTGAACTAAAGAAGAGGGTTGATTTTAGAAATAACCTTATATACCATCTTAGAAATGAAGTAAAGCATCTGTGTGTGCATACAAAAAAAAAAGTGTAGGCACAGAATTTAATTCCAGAACCAAATGATACTGAAAATATATAATCTTATCTCATAGTGATATGTTGAAAGGCACATTTCAAGACAGAGCTGCACAACTTAATTTGAAAATCCACAAACAATTAATGAAAGTTTTGAAAAGTATTCCTGTTTATGACATGTCAGTGGATGCATTTACTAATGATGACATTTTTAGTGTCATTTATCCAAATATACCCCACATGATGAACAAAGGAATAGACTTTAAAATATCAATACCGACTTATATTTCATGTATTCCATTTGAGGACAATAGAAAATTAATTTACGGGAAAGATATAGAGAGACTTTTCCTGCCTATAACGCTAACAGGGAATGATTCTGCAGATATTGAAACCCTGAAAAAATTAAACCAAACACTGATGAGGATATTTTTCGTTTTCCTGTAAAATTTGAATGTGCATATAGACTTTTTCCTAATTTTTCTGGAGAACTGTTAATTAATGAATATGTGAAAAACAATGTAAGAATACATTAAATAATAAATCAATAGAGCCCTCTCTTTGTAAAGTGATAATTTAAAAAATAAGTGAAAGTTTGGCAAAGTCAAAATTAGGAGACAAGCAAGCAATGCATTGTAAGTTATGAGAATCAGATAACTTCACATTATATGATAATTTTAGAGAAGGAGCACGGATATGTGCACAGGATGATTCCAGAGTGAATAACAGCACATGAAAAAAGATCTGTCTGTTTGTTTGTAGTTTTGCTGTATTGGTTAGTCTGTACTATTTTCTCATTGTTTTTATGTGTGTTGCAAGAATGTATCAGGTAAATAAAATGAAACAAAAAGTACATAATATGTTTTCTTTTAGTGCCCTCTGCCCCCGCCCCCATTTGCCCATGTAAAGGGTTAAAAATACATTTTCCAGGGCAGAGGTCACTCGTTGCACAGCCTCGTCCGACAGGGAAGACTAATGCGCATGCGAGGCAAACACCACAAGCGCATCAGGCCCTCCCCATGGGGAAGCATTGCCTTAATACCTGCCTATGGGGATTTGAGTGTTGGATGTCCTCATGCAGAGCGGAATGACGTCCAGCATCATTTAGGCTACCTGGAGTCCATTAGCATCCAGGAAGTGCCTATAGTGGCTGTCTGATTGACAGACACTAGAGGCAGTCTTAGTCTTGCAAGTTAATCATTGCAATTGCTCTAAAACGGCAATTGATTTGGACAGGGACATTGCTGCCTAGACCACTTCAATGAGCTGAAGTAGCCTATGTGACTATACTGTTTCTTTGAGAATATATACTAGTGATACACAGTTATTATTTTGAAAGTTACAGTATCTTGATATTGTTGTCTACAAAGACACAACTGTACATGAGCAGGTAGATCTTTCTGATTGTTTTACATTTTCCATTGAATCAACACTTGTAAATGTTTTATTTTCTCCATTTATTATATATATATATATATATATATATATATATATATATATATATATATATATATATATATTATTCTCCAAGTAGTTATGATGTAAAACAGACAAATCAATATGGATATCAATACACAGCTGAAACAGAGGGAGTTTGAAATACAATTGTAGAATATTGCACACTGTGCAGCACTGACACAGTAAGCCCCTTTTTGACCATGTGAGTGACTGCTACTAGGTGTAACTAGGCAGCGATGTAAACACTACCTTTTCTTTGAAAAGCAGGGGCATGCTATAGACACTTGAACCATTACATTTAGTGGTAGTGGTTCTGGTGACTATAGTGTCCCCTTAAACATCATTAATATCATGAGACAGATAATATGTGTAGCTACAAGACACCAACACCTCTGCATACAGCACCTAGATCTAATGTATACAACACCTGATCCACCTCTGCATGCAACACTTGCATCAAATGACACCAATTCCCAATTCACATTCACCATTTTCATATTTGACAAAAAGTGTTTCCATCTATTGGTAAAGCAACTCTAATGGGGCACAATAAAATGTTTGTGATTGTCTAAACAGTTTGCCCGTAAGGTTTTATTTACTAAACAGAAAATTCCAGTGAATTGAAAATCAAATCCCAAATTTCATATTTCAAACACTACACCCACATGTAGTGTTCGAACAGGTTTAACTTGATGCAAAACAAAGTGCAATATTATCTTATACAAATAACACTTTATCTTAACTTGCAACAATAAGATAAAACTGAATGTCCATATTATAATACATATTTCTCTTTAATCTGCAATTTCTACAGCTCACGAACATTAAGCTGCTATGTTAGTTTTCTGCAGGCTGCTAAACTTTTCCAAGTAAGACCTGTATTCTTCTTTAGTGATTACAGTGATGTGTAGACCGACTGTCACCTGGTTTTAATTCTGACTCAGGTCAATTAAAGTGTAGGTTTCAGCAAAGATATGCAAGTCAGCACAATAGCAGCTGACATATTCATATTGCCTTTCTCCATTAGATTTTCGGGAGCCATGAGGAATGCTTTCAGTCACTTTCAGTTGCAGGTGATCTGACCAGTCGAAATAGGCTCGGAGCCAGGCCACAAATAACTTGTTATAATCCAAACCCAAAGTGAAGTCTATAGAGGCTATTTCACACTGCATTTAGCAAATGCCAAAGACTAGTTGGCTCGTTCTGGATATAATTGCATGGAATTAGCTACATTTTCTTTTTAGGAGACCGTGTGTTAAATGCAATATAGTAGCAAAACTCAAAGGGTATATCACCAAGCAGTAAGATGTACTAGATTGACAAGTGAGGTTGAAAATCAAAATACAGAAGAGTTGATCAAAACTCTCAAACAGTAAGATTGGATATGTTTCTCATCTCTGTTAGCTAAGCAACTGACATCATCTGACTGGTTCATTTAAATACTTCTCATCATGTCCTCAGTTTAATCTGTTTGAATCGTTTGAATCAGACTCACAAAATAATTCCATTCCGTTAGGAAAAAAAATCTTTCAAAATTATTTATCTACAGAAATCCCCATAGACTTTAATGGTGACGTCTGTAGATAAATTGTTTGTAAAAATATTTTTTTCTAACGCAATCGTTTCTGATTCTGATTCAAACAAACTGAACGGAGGACAAGATGTGGATCTGCTGCTCATTTCTTGGCATGAAACAAATAAGGACACATATATTTTAACTCTTTCAGTGGGTCACACCAGCTGTTAGGATGTACAGATTTTTTTTATTTAACCCCTTATGTAACAATTCTGGCATGTTCTAGGATTCTATGTTTAATATGTATTTGAGACGTGGAGAATAGTTGGATCGCAGAGAGTAAGAGGGAGGCTTGACATATATATGGTTATTCACAAAAGTTAGAATTGAAAGTGAATTTAAAATTCAAGGTAAAAAGAAAGTTATGCTTCCAATTCGACTGCGTTGGCTTTAAATTTGAATCCAGCTTTAAATTCTAATTTAAGTAAATACCTCTGATGTCTGCTAAGTGTTTACCTGCATGGAAACTGTTTTAGTGATTATCACTATGCAAGCAAGAGATGGATTGTTTAAAAGCCACATATGTACGGAGTCTGTCTGAAAAGTATCAATCCATATGAAATGAAAATAGAGACTTTTATTGTAAAATATACAAGATACATTGTACATAGGAGAATGACTCCTCGGTCCTCTTCAAAGTAGGCACCTTGGGACCTCACACAGTTCTTCCAGCAACTCTTCCACTGTGCAAAACAATCTGCAATCTGCATCCTTTGTTGGTATCGCCAACAGCTGCCTCGTCATATTTACCTGAATCACATCGACGGTCTGAAATCTCTTCCCTTTCAAAGGAGATTTTAGTTTGGGAAAAGCCAGAAGTCACAGGGCATACATACCTCTTAATGCTAGGTATGTGCACCTCCATTTTATCTCCACGTGAATTACTATTAAATTGTGTTCTTTGCTGCTGGTAGTCAACATATAGAAAGCATACAGAGAAAAGGAGAAAGTAATGCTCCTATTTCTATTCTTTATTTTCAATGTTTTACACTATCTGCACTTTAAATGAATTAAATTGTATATTGAATCTTAACTGGGTTATACATTTACATTTTAAAGAGAATGGGAGATCTCGTGAATAAAAAGTTAACATAATCTATAGGTGTTTTTCAATGTTTTATTCAATTTTGTAAATTCCACAAAATTATCCATTCCCCTTTAATAACATTGTGTAAGGCTCTTTTCTTTTTCAAAATGATTTATGGTTTTATGTCGCAAGTAGAAAGTCAGATTACATTTAAAAAGTGCACTGACGTGTGTTATTCAAAGCCGTGCATTTGTTATTAAATGTTCCCAATGAAGAAGCCTCTTTAATACAGAAGGGATAGTGTTCCATAGAAAAGAAGAGGAGACACAGCCCTGTACAAAGGATTCAAATGTTGTTAAACAGACTTCTCGGGAGGTCAGGAAAGGTTTTAGAGAATCAACAGGTCCTCAATGCATCAGGGACTCTAGATGTGTAGAATTGGAAATTACATAGACTGGGTTTGCCATTTTACAGAAAAGCCTCTGGTAGCTTGGTGTCATGTGACACCAGTTGGTCTGGCTGGTCCGTAACAATGTCCCAGATTTTTACACCATCATCAAATGTTGTAACTGTTTTTCTGGAAATTTCAGACATATTTCATCAAAGTAGTCCATGTGTGATTAGACAAATGCATGTAATGATGTTGTTAAAAATATATTACTTACCTTTAAATCCCATAGTGTGCTTCTCTTTACATGAATGACCTTGATTACTTGGTTGAGATAATCTATCAAAGTATATTTAAAAGAAGAAAAACTACCACAACAAGAGGACATTAACCCTAACCTAACCCTAACCCTAACCCTACCCCAAGCCTAACCCTACTCCTAACCCTAGTATGGTTAGGTTAGGGTTATGGGGTAGGGTTAGGGGTAGGGTTAGAGTTAGGGGTAGGGTTAGGGTTATGGGGTAGGGTTAGGGGTAAGATTTGAGTTGGGGGTAGGGAATTGCCGAATTCCCGAAGTGCCAAAGTCCCAAAGTGCGAAGTGCCAGATTGCTGAAGTCTCTAATTTCAGAAGTGCCAAACCGAACCGAAGTCCCGATGGCCGAAAACCGGATTTTTGGAAGTGCCGAACCAAAGCAATTTTTTTGCCCATGCACATCCCTTCTTTAAATTGAGCAACTGTAATCCTCTTTATTCCAAACTGGTGTATATATATTGTTGTCATCATCCGGTGTCCTTTCACTTTAAGCAATCCTTTTTTATTTTGGTTCATCTTAAGTCAGCATTCACGAAACCTAGGAGTCATTTACCATTCCTATTTCATTGTTTATACTCCAGTCGTATAATAACAGCATGTTTACATTATCAGAATCAACAGTAGAATAGACCATATTGTCTTGTAATTTAATTGTTAGAAGCATTTATACTCCAAACATGAGATTTGGCATGGATTCCCATGATAATGCATTGCAAATTGTACAAATACATATAAGTGTACTCTTGAAGATACATCATGTGACATGCTGCACAATTGTGGCATTCATTTAATAGAATTCCTTCAGGCAGCCAATTAGAATCTAATGATTAGCAGTATATTGATATTTCCATCACAGATGGATTAACAAGAATTAACAAGAATAAGGACGGAGCATTCACTCCACCTGCTCATCTTTCGTCACTCTCGCCAATCATTTTCTATATCAGGATGGGAGTGTGGCATTGATGTTTGTGAGTAACAACTTTCTGAATGACATTTCCTTGAGATACGTTTGAGATTGGTCTGTATCTAGAGAAGTGTTTTGTTTTATTTTTTTTCCCAAAGAGATATGAGTACTTCTTCCTACTCAGATACTGGAAATATCCCTGCCTAACAAGCAGTGTATTAACCTTTTATGCACATATCTCTTGTACATAATGAAATAAGTAAAATATTGAGAACATTGGCAACTTTTGCTTGTAGTGTTTTTCATGTGTCTGTGGGCCATTCATACCAAATGTATTTACCTTATATTACGACTTCTAGTGTCAGTGTACACTAGATATAGTGTTTTGGTTTTTTTTTATTAACACAGGGCTCAAGTTACTTTGCCATTAGTAAAGTAGGTGCCTACACACCACATTTATTTTTTTACTTTAAATGATAAAACAAGTTAAGGAAGGCAGTGAATGAGGTAAGTAACGAGGTCTCAGCTTTAGAAATATAGATTTTCCTCCTAACAAGGGGCATTAATATACATCCATATAGGAGACCAGTAATACTAAACAGTAAATGTTTTTAGAAGTATCTTCTAATAAAGATTATTTCTTTAATAGTCATTGTGCTTGGCACTGCGCATGTTTGTGAACTACAGTGCTCTGGCTGACTGACAATTAAGTTAAACAAAGTCCAGAAACACAAGTTGTTCTGAGATTAGCCACCAACTGCGCTGCTGTACCTTGTAACTATGCCTGTTCACTTAGCGAGCTACTTCTGCAGATGCCCTGCTCTTCCATTTTCCAGTCTGCAGCTAAGCCTCAGGTCATGCTAATTTAAACTCTATCAGTCCTGACAGTGTAAGTCATGATTAATTAGAGTGAACAAGAAATCTGGAATTTTATGCCAAAACCTATTAATTGCAATATATATTAAATATTAACTTATCTTGAGGGACCTTTGAAAAATGCCTCAATGTGAATATAATTCAGTGAATAAAGTATACATTTTTTTTAAAGTGTATATATATATATTGTGATTTGGTATTGTCTCCACGTGGTAATATAGTAATAGGATACGGTCTTAAGAAGCAACGATACTCACCTTCAAAGTTCCTGCTACGCCTGTTAAGAGTGAAAGCACCAGAAGCAGGACCACCCTACCATACCAGGGAGAGCATAGTCTGATCAGAAGTCTCTCATTCTGGTCTGTAAATATTCGTTGTTGTTCTATAATTCACTTTCCAGAGGTTTGATAACTAAAGACATTGCTGTCATATTTCTAGTGTGGAGTTGTTGAATAAGTAGCAATGCCACAGCTGCTCTCAGCCTATCCATAGCCTGGTTCACAGCTTCTAGTTCAGTAAACCTGACAAGTTCTCAGCATAGGTGTGCCCAGGAGGGTGTGCCAGGTGCTCCCGCCCCCCTCTCCCAAATGTCCTTCATTTGACTTTTTTGGTGTCTGTGGGTACTATTATTTTAGATATCCCTTGTCACTTAAGTCCAAAAAAGTTTAAATTTAGAACTATTTTTTTTTTAATTAGTATTTTGTTAAGTAAAGTTTATATGGTAATTTTCTCTGGGTGCACACCGCAAGGTAATATCCTGCACACACTTATGATCACCAAGCATGCATGCACGCAACGTTTGCTTGTGCAATTAAAAGCACTACAATGAGGACAGAGCAAAGATTCAAATTTTATGTGCAAGGCTGAGTGATATTGAAACTAAAGGGGCCACATGTGGCAAATCCGGCCACGCACAGGTGGAACCTAGCCACCGCATTCGTTCCTCAGAAGGCCTTCTCGGACACCTATGCAGCTGCCAGAACCTAAGGCCTCTTTGCACTCATTGGGCCCATCACATCATGATCTCATATAACAACACTGACCAGAACTGTGTATAGTTATATTGTTTATGGTGTTTTACTGCTTTCCTCAATTTCTTCACCTTTACCTTCTTTGCTCTTCCCTATTGAAAGCAATAAAACCAGGCTGCTAACCTTAGTTAGGGAACACCACGCACCTAAAGGTCACTCACCTTGAAAAAGTTTATCTATATGACCCAAATAAAAAGGGAACAATATCCATGTGTTATTCACTTCACAATGCCAAACCCACAGTTAAATTGAAACATATGATGTAATGGGAGACAGAGTTGGGTATAAAATACGAACTTGAGGAATGGTTCCGTTTTTTAAAAACATTAAAAGGTATTTATTTTTGACCACTGACCACTTCGAAAATCACTACAAAATCTTATACAGGTGGTATCTGGGTCAATCTAGATTGCATAATATGAACAATATGTACTCTGACCAGAGTTGGAGGGACTGTGGAGGGATAGGTAATATGGCCCATATTTGGTGGTATTGTCCCAAAATAACCAGATATTGGAAAATGATTCATGACTTCATTGTTAAAATAGATAGGGATATTAGCACTTTAACATCAGAACTCGCATAATTTAAAAAATTCCCTGAGTCCGTTAACAGAACAGATAAAATTATAATAGGCCACATTCTGAAAGCTACTTTGTGCTTTCCAAAATATTGGAAATCTAAAAATGTTCCTTCACTCAAAGAAGTTTTGAAGCTGAGATAACCAAGCACATGAACTGTCTTATAGGAAAAATATGCATTCCTATGTAAGACTTAAATGTGATTGGGATAAATGGGAAGAAGAAATTTAAAAAGCGTACTGTTTATAAAGTGGATTTCATGTTAAAATGTATTATTATACAAAGACTGTAAGATATACATAGTTTTATTTGATACTAAAATGTATGGATATCCTTCCCCACCCAAGTTTCCCTCACTATTCCTACCCCATACTTTTTATAATTTGTTGTAAAACTTTCAAAACTTTAATATAAATTATTTGAAAAAAATACAAAATCCTCAGCTCCAGGTATCCATCAATACTGTACACCTTGTTATTGCACATGTACGTATGTATTGTGTTAACTTATTTTTGTCACTGTACGCTCCTGCACTTACCATGCCTTATATCTGTGAGCTTAAAACAAATCTAACAAAGAAAAGCATGTTATCCCAAGAACAATTGTACTCATTACTTATGATGAGTGTAACATCTGTATAAACTATTATTATTATTATTATTATTATTATTACCAGCCTACATATAGCCCAGATTACATTTTAGGTTGCCTGAATTACAGTTCTATTGATTACTGTAGTTCTAAGATACTTTGTGCACAGAAAACCCCAATCATAGCTTAACTCCAAGACCATCACCTCTGTAATGGTACAAACATGTGATGGTGCTTAAAACACTTAGCATTTTAAAATGAAATTTGCATGGGGTGCAAATATCTACATTTATTATTATTATTATTATTATTTATATAGCGCCATCAAATTCTGCAGCGCTTTACAGCGCTTTATTTATTTTAAAAAATCCACCCATTTTTGCAATAATAATTCCTTTCTTTGTATACTAGTATTTTTACTATTTTAGTATTTTTACTGATTATAGTACAGGCCTCATTCATAGGATGTGTCCTATTTAATAAATGATACATGTATATCATGGTTTCACTGTTAAGTATATGTTCTCAGTTTTCTGTTTTAACTTTACATTTACACCAAACGTGCTTGTTTAACAAATATTGGAAAAAAAAATTCACATATATTCTTCTCATGTAACACATGGGGATCACTAGATTGTACATACAAACCATACATATAAACTGTCTACGTGTATCAGAAATCATTCCAATAAGAGTAAAAACAGTTTTCAAACTATCTGGCATAATTGTACCCTGTATTATTTTATTACATGCGACTATTAAGATGATGTATTTGTATGAACCCAGAATAACATATCCATTCTATTCCAGTTTGCAAATTGCAAAATTTATAAGACATTCTCTTGCTTGAAGACTGTAATGATGTGCATACATAAATTATACATGCATTCTCCATCAGTACATGTGACGGCAATGCGTTGTAAAACTGTATCTAAATTATATCCAGGGAAATGTTTACTACAAGGCTGCTCAAGTCTGGATATTCAGCAACACAATATATATACACTCACTTTAATACACATATATACTCATTGACAGACATATATAGTCAAAGCAGGGCATGGAGCGGATGGCTCTTTGGGGGTGTACATCAATGGTATTGCTAAAATATGGTGTTTGGCCTGGAAAGAGGGATCTCAGTTAGTTGTATAGACATGCCAGGCTTACAAATAGCCCCCCTGGCTGGCCTTACTCAGGGCAGACCACACATGCTGAAGCACTCTCACCATTTTCCAAGTACCAGGGCACATGGTGTGTAGAGCAAGCAGTTCTAATGATATACTTGGTTGTACTTGCTGACGACAGTTTCCTGGTTATCTCTCCAGATGCAATACACCAGGAAACCCTCCCGGAACATTACAGGACTCAAAATTGTGATGGTGGTGATGGATCAAGAACTGGTAGGAGGTACATATTTTGGACACTTACAATACATACACAAGTTTCCCAGATATTATGCAGATCTATCCATTATATACATTTGCACAACACACAAACACACACACACACACACTAGACACAACTAGAGCAATAATCAGACAAAGTGGTATATTTGGAGCAGTTAATGTGAAATATTCTGGAATGCCTCTTTTATTTACTCTAAATATGTCATTTTTCGCTCGTTATCAATGATGTTCATGACCAAGAAAATAGTAAAGCAGTGTAAATGTTTTTATGTGAACTGGAGTTGACTCTAGACTCTTAAGATCACTGGTACTTGTATGAATTGGAAGACGTTGCTATTGGAAGACAAATAATTCTCACTGCAAGTACAAGCACTTTACACAGTGATGCATAATGTTCACTAAATATTTTTATATAACACAAAATCTAAATCAATTGGACTGGATTATTCTGTGATATTAGGACCATTAATGTTTCAAGAGCAAAGCTTAATGCAACAAGAAGACTGACATGAACAGAAGATTATGTAAATATCAAGGCTGTAGGAATTACTGTATTTACTAAGAGACTTGTCGATCACTAAAAGCATACAAGAAATATAAGCAGATAATACATAAAGAACAAGTGCTTTAGGCAAGTGTCAGTTGACATTAGAAATATTATACTTGGCATTGAATCAAACAAGGGAGTCAAATATTGCTTTATTTAATTCATGTCTGATAGATGACACAATCATAGATGTCTTACATTGTCCTCTAAAATGCAGGAAAAATACATTTCTGATGTGTTGACAAATCTAAAACATAGTGCCATTTTTTCATCTTTCAACCTCAGAGCAACTGAGCATGGGGGTAATAAAAGCGTGCACAGATCCTCATAATAAGGTATTTAGACATTTACTAACCTGTCTATTTGCACTAAACTGCACATTGTATGTCTTTTTTTTTTGCACAGTGCACTTTAGTGATTTTATCACATTTATTGTTCTGCACTTTTTCTTCAATATATATGCGCAATCTTATGAATTGATATCATTTATCAGTTCTAGGAATTGTACATTGGTCTTAAAGACACAACACACTTTATTGTTTGTTGTAATGTTGGCTTGCCTGTCCATGTAAAATGCACCCAAAGCTGTTTTATTATTTTATTATTAAATATGCTTACATAGGATAAATGTACTACTCCCAACACATTATTGTTTTCCAAATAAATAACAGTAGACCCTTTGGACATCTTTAACCACAACAACTTTGTACTCCTCCTATCTTTGCTTAAAATAATACTATAGTGTTAGGAACACAAATCTGTATTATAAATGCTACAGTGTTTCTGCCTCCTTCCCTCGCCAGTTTAAATTGAAAAAAAAAAAATGTTTTACTAACTTTGTTCCATCACTGAGGTTCTCTCCACACTGGGTCTCCTCCACCAATGGTCCAATCTAGTGGTCCTCAAAGAGGAGAATTGGGGACCAAATGTGCACGTGCAGGGAGTGACAAGTGTGCATTTAAACTTTCCCATTGGAAAGCTTTTAATCAATGCTTTCATATTGAGATTCTGTGTCACATGACCGTTTTGAAACATTTAACACTGGTGGAGCACTTGACTCGGCACTCGAATTTGACTCCACTCCCTAATGCTGTTATACAATGATGGTTCTAGAGGGCACAATAATACACATGCCTGACTTTAAGACAATCCACATCTCAACCCCTCTGTTTCTGTGTGTCCAACTTGTCTGGTTCCAACTACATGTTTGTTCGTCCACCCACTGTAAAGCGCTGCGGAATTTGATGGCGCTATATAAATAATAACATAATAATAATAATAATAACATCTGATTACACACTGCAAAGGTAGTGGATGAAATGAACTAATGTTAAATATTCCTGAAGTACTGTTAAAAAAAAATGCATGTGATGAAAAGAAGTGTGTATATAATAACTATACTAATAATCATACTGTAGATACAATATAGAGAAGAGGTTTGCAAACTATGAAATAGTGTGACTCCACATACCATCTAAAGTACTCCACTACTAATCAGTGTTGCTAGCCAAGCAAAGCTCTGCTCAAAGCTTTATCAAATATTAGAATTTAAGGCATTTTCCATGTAACGCATGATAAGAGCCACAGTCTCTAGACTGTAGTTGGCATTCAGACCACCATCAGTGATGGTTGATTAACCTCAAAATCAATGGGCTATGTGGGAAGACAAAATCAAAAGTGATTATTATTATTTCTAAATATATCCTCCCCTTGAACATACACAATGTATAATACTATACCCACTTCAATGCTTACACATTGTACACAAAACATGTATGTTTTTTTGTTCCAAACTTTACTTCTGTTATACATGTTTTTTATATATGTTATGTGATATATGTAATTTTGTAATTGCATCATACATGCATATGTCATTGGATTACTGTCTAAATTTTTATATGTTATTATTCTTTATTGTTATTTACAAAATTGTTCAAATTTTCAATAAAGATTATTTGGGGGAACTACCACTGTAAATGTATATGCGGAAAAACAACTGTATGCCTAAATAATCCATTTTACAGCAAGACAATTGACTATTTTTTTTTGTAAGGGTCAAATGAAGCTTCAGACTCCATTAAATTGGTTGCTGACCAAATTAGGAGTTGTAGTGATTTTTGATTTTTTATTCTTGGTGGGATCTGTATTTTATAAACCTGACAGCATCCTACGTTTCCTTGTATGTTTATTGCTCATGTGTCACCTCTGCAATAGGAAGTCTCATCTGGGATAATGAAAACAATGACTAATCATCTCAATAAAAGACAAATGCCATGAATACCTAATACGAATGCAGATGGTAAGGCTGTTTATCAAAGCTGCGTGCTGTTTTTTAACTATTTCAGTGTCAGAGGATAAGCATTTCTCCCCCCCGTTTTTTTTTTGCATTTTTTTCTGTCATAAATAGTTCTATGCAATATCTTCAAAATTAGACTACTGAGAAATGGAGTCTGTTCCTAGTGATGCACCTGTATGAATTTTAGTTTACTCCTAAAGAGGAAAAAGTTTTTGAAAAAATGCTAGTGGCAAACTGACAGCAATAGAAATGTATCCCAATTATATACAGAAACTCCAGCATTGATAAAAACAAAAGATCTACTATATTTCTCGTGGGTTCTCGTGTGTAATTTTTTTTTTTTTTTTTTATGGGGAATTCTACAATTCATAGGGCTTCTAATATATAATTTGTGATTATGCATTATGATTGTTATATTTTATAGTCTTTATGATGAACATGTACTAAATGGGTGGTGGAGCCCCATTTATGAGGATAAGGTATATTTTAATGACTACCTGAAATAACAAGTTTGGTAGCCCATTGAACATGAGACGGATGTGCTAAGAACTTGTCCACATAAACTTTGAGCTCTCCCCAGCTGCACTATATCTCTGGATCTCACTGTTATATAGTCTCAAATTCTCTAACTTCCACCCCATCTTCAAATATGTTCTAAAAACTAACTTCTTGAAAAGGGTTTACAAATCACAAATCCAAAAACTTCTAGCTTTGCAATTTCCATAATCTAACCAACACACGATGTTGGCATTTGCTGCATACCCAATATGAACCTTGTGTTTCACACGGCTTTCCTAAATTGTAAGCCTCTGAACATGCCAACTATGTGTATACTACTCTACGTAATTGTGGAAATTATAAATAAAAAGCAACTACATGAACATAATACCATTCAGAATAGAGTCAAGAATCAACACCTCTGCATTGGTTCCAGTCAATAGAAGTTCTCGATTATAAGCCGACAATGGGCAAAGCAAATATATCAGCAATCAGATAGATATTAAAATACTTGCAAAAACAGAATATTCAAGGATAAAATCTTTCAATGTAGGGTAATAACTGCTTGATCCAAGGATAAATCTGACTGCCATTCTGGGGTCAAGAAGGATTTTTTTTCCTAGCTTGTTGCAAAATTGGAAGTGCTTCAAACTGGGTTTTTTTGCCTTCTTTTGGATCAACAGCAAAAAACAAATGTGAGGAAGGCTGAACTTGATGGACGCAAGTCTCTTTTCAGCTATGTAACTATGTAACTATGTAACATGTGGGTAGAAATATATTATATAAAGATTGTATATTATTGCATAATCTTTAAAGCTAGGAGTAATCATTTTCATAGAAGCTTACTGTCTTGGGAAAGCTAATTCATGCATAAACTTTCTATGGTTGTCAAATAAATGCTATTAATATAAACTGCACAATTAAATGTTCATTTTAAATCTACACACTACAACAGAGTGATGACAGTGCTCCAATCAATATAACCAGCAAAACTACATATTGCTAATGAAATGACAGCTTTTCCAATTAAAGTCTATAAGCCATTTCATGAACAGGAAAGGTCATTAAGTCCGAAGTGCCTGTCTTGTTTTCTTTGTCTATTTTTCATTATCCTTGGTATATTTTTCATCTTCAATAATGCATTTTTTTCCCATTAAAAATATAAGTAGATTTGCTCAATATCACACAAAGGACAGCGTTCATTAAAGATTAATGACTAGTCATCCACCCTTTGAAGTAATGACTCTAAAATACCTCCATTGACAGAATTTTTTTGCAGCACGCGAGCATCACCAAAACCACGAACGATGATGGAAAGAGAAAGATCAAATATTGCAAAGGACACCTTTCGTAAAGTTGGAAACAATCCATGCTTTAGAAAGCATTTGGGGATTTATTGACTAAAGAGAGAGTTGTAGTAATTAATGTAGCTTGACAACCAAACTGCAAAAGTTAAATAAAAATTGTTGACCTGGATAAAATTATCCAACTCAACCATTTTGACAACTTCTATCTATTGAATGTAAAAAAACAAAAAAAAAAAGAAAAGCTTAGAGATCTGAAGTAATGTATTAGGACCTGCACTGATATAACTCTCAAAGTGGTATATCCTCACATTGTTTTGGTAGTTCCCATGAAGCACATCACAACCATTTCAGTTACTGTGGATTAAGAAACCGAAGAGAGCCCTTCCAATGTATCTTATGTAAGCTTGCCTTGCCTTGCCATGTTCAGTAATGCCCCATGGTGGGATTTTCCATGGTAGTGATGTCTATTTTTGCTGGTAGATTAACTGTATGATCTATTAAAATGTGCACAGAACTCATTTGTACTAGCAATCATTTATCTCTTGCATTTTGCTTTATACATGTGTCAAGTAACATGATTAGCTGTAAGTATCATTATTAATTGAGTTAAAGGGGCATTTTAGTCACCAAAACAACTTCAGCTTCATGAAGCAGTTTTAGTGTTCGTGTCTCACTGTTCAATTCTCTGCCATTTAGTGGCTAAATCACTTTGTGTATGCAGCCCTAGTCACACCTCCCTGCATGTGACTTGCACAGCCTTCCTACACACTTCTTGTAAAGTGTCATCTAATGTTTACACTTCCTTTCTTGCAGTTCTGTTTAATTTAGAATTTTGTATCTCCTGCTCTGTTAATAGTTTGCTAGACAATGCGGGAGCCTCCTGTATGTAATTAGAGCTCAATTTACAGAGCAGGAGACAAACACAATTAAAGTAAATTAAAAAAATGTTCACGCAAGCTGTGTCAGTCACATCCAGGGGAGTTGTGGCTTGGGCTGCATAAGCAGAAACAAAAGTGAGAGTAGTGAGACTTCTGATGCATGATCAATACACAGACTGCTTCATTAAGTCAAAATTGTGTTGATGGCTATAGTGTACCTTTTCGCGTTATCATCAGTAACACAATCAAGTAAAAAAACTGCAAATATCCTATCACTGATACCTGTAAAAGCTCATTACCAAAGTAGTTCTTCTCCTGGAAAATTAACATTGTGAAATTTTGCATTTGAATGTTGAATAAAAAAAAATCTTATTTAACTGGATAGAAACCAAAGTCGGAGAAAATACTGAAGAAGATAAAAGTATAATGTACACCTCCAGTAGTTTTAAAATATTGATAACGTGAGATGACTTGTGAAAGACTGTGTATTTTAAGAATAAAATACTATTTTATTTAAGGGATTGTATAAAGATGAATATTGAAAAATACATTCCTCTCTGCCTTTTCATTTTTAGTTTTTTACAGTCCCAAGAACAAACCTGACAAAATAACCTACCAGCAATAACTTTTTATACTGTTCAAGAAAAAAAAAAACAATTAATATTTATCAGCTAAAATGCATTTTGCTCATGCCTCGTCTTGATTAAAACAGTACTTTACGTGAGATAGTTACAGATCCAGATGTGGTTTTAGTAAACACAGGTGCAGGTTTACAAAATGCTTGGGATTTGCATAAATATGCTTAAGAAAGCAACATTCTTTTTAAGTAGATTGCAATATATAATGGTTTACGGCTTGATTGTGCTTTTCTTTTTTTTTTTAAAGGCTAAAGACACTATTTTATATAATATACACCTTAAATTCAAAGTGATCTAAACACTACAACAATACTACAAACAAGTAATGAACTGCAACTTCAGTGATCTTTAACAAATTTTGGTGATGGTTGTCTGAGAGTTGTGCTAGTTATAGGCTAAATAATTAAAACAATATACCTCCGCATTCTCCAAGAAATGATTTTGGATAACACCAAATAAAAAAAAAGAATGTATCATTCTGCAACATATGTTATTACTGCAACAAATCTAACAGAATACAAAATTAGCTAAAACAGAAAACTTTGAAAAAGCAAGTACAAGAAAAATGTTCTCACTGCATATTTCAGGAGCTGCCCTATTGATTTTGTAGAAAGTTACTTCTGAATTACATATTTATATTCTATTTTACAGTATCTGTCTTTGTACGATTTGATTATAATCTTATATCGCAGCAGTTTGATAATTGCATTATATAAATTGTAGCAATAGCAATAATAATAATATAATGGTTTGAGTAAAATATATTTAAAGAATATTGCAATATTAAGAAAGTATTCTGGATAAACCTGTTACACTTAAAGGGTCAGTCTAAGCACTAAAAAACACTTTACTGTAATTAAGTGTTTTTGGATGCATATACTATGCCCTTTCAGATTCAATGCTCAATTTTCAATGCCATTTAGAAATGCCACCACTTTATTTCTGCAGCCCTTTCCACACTTGTCTTCCAGTAGTTCATACAGACACCCTATCGGTAGGCACAGTGTGTTTACTTTAGAAGTTATCTCCTGCTCTGTTTATTGCCTGCAAGCAGACCCCTGTGTGATATTAAATATAGGCCACAATAGAAAAAAACAAGATTTTTACAAGCCTGCACATTTTAAGACACTTCCCAGTATTGCGTTCATATATATTTTTTTTTTCAAAGATCCAGCTACAACTGCTCTTTTTAAGTGCATTAAAACACACATGTTTTTAACCTAGACATTCACTTTAGAAAAATAAAATATGTTGTATATATCAAACATCAGATATAACACTTTGTGATGATATATGAAAAGAAAGAATAGATTTATGCACTTGAAGTGGAACTAGTGAGTGCTGTCAGGAATTATAATAGTGAAATTAGAAAAAAATAATTAACTCAGCTGTTTGGGGTAATTCTATACAATTCCTAGTTTAGTGGATAAACCTAATAGACATGAGAAACACATTTCAAAATGTAATTCCAAGCAGCAATGTAAATCAGAAAATACCTTTGAAGGTGCAGGTTGCTACTATTGATGTATGTGTGTGTTATATTAAACAGCTAATAGATATTTAAAAATAATATATATATATATATTGCTTGAAACTGCACAGATATCTTTTGCATTGTTTTATTACTCTATGTGAACATTATATTCACATACATACATTGTTTTCACATCCTGAATGCATTTTTTAGGAAGCTACATTCTTGAAATGAGGATTCTACCAAATACCCAAAAGTAGGGTTTTGACCATTTTTACATATTTATTTCCACTATACCTAATTATATGATAAAATGTTAATCCTTCTTCAATGAAAATATATAAGACTATGTAAAGGCATATCACACAGCTTCTAAAATGTTTTATGTACCAGCTGTGCATCTCATGTTTTAATAAAAGTTGACTAACGTGTTTTTGACATTAATATTCTTTCCATCATCATTGCTTGACCAGAATGTCACACATTACAAAACGGAATGCTTCATGTATTTACAGGGTTAAACTGACTTGCCAGTTTAGCATTTCAGTTCTTCTCATTCTTGACAGCCCGTCTTAATTGCTTTCAGAAGAAATGGAGAGCAGAATGAGATCAAGTGGGATTTTAAGCGGTTTGCTTTATTTTAAATGCAGTTTGGCAATTTCAAAGGCCATTACAAAAAAACAAACAATACATCGGAAATGTTTTAGCAGAGCTCAGTAAAATCCATTCTTTTTTGAGAGTTATATTCTCAAAAGCTGACTACATAATTTTTTTTTTTCGTTGTGTAAAACAGGAAATTCAGTTGCGTTTTTAACACATTATTAACTTTTCTTTTGCACATTTAAACTAACACTTCTTTAACCCCTCAAGGACTGAGCCAGTTGTACAAGTTGTAATCAAAACGAAGCGTAAATAAAAACTGGAATTTGCGCTATATGTCTGTTCAACCATAATTTGTATTAAGCAAAGTCTCATGAGATCAACAGTACCCCCATGTACAGGTTTTATGGTGTTTTTGAATTTTACAGGGTCAAATATAGCATGCTTCATTTTTCAGTTTATACACATTCATATTTGTCAGACTGGTTATGTTGCCTTTGAGAGTGTATGGTAGCCCAAGAATGAGAATTACCCTGATGATGGCATACCATTTGAAAAAGTAGACAACCCAGGGTATTCAATATGGGGTATGTTTGGTCTTTTTTAATAGCCACTTAGTCACAAACACTGCCCAAATTTAGCATCTATATTTGTTTGTGTGTGAAAAATGCAAAACACTATTATGAATGCTAACTTTGGCCAGTGTTTGTGACTAAGTGGCTACTAAAAAAACTGAACATACCCCATTTGCAATACCTTGGGTTGTCTTGATTTGCAAATGGTATGCCATCATGGGGGTAATTCTCATTCCTGGGCTACCATACACTCTCAAAGACAACATAACCAATCTGGCAATTTTCAATGTGAAAAAATGGAAAAGCAAGCCTTATATTTGACCATGTAGCTTTCAAAAACACTACAAAACCTGTACTGGGGGGTACTGTTATACTCGGGAGACTTCGCTGAATACAAATATTAGTGTTTCAAAACAGTAAAAAGTATTACAACAATGATATCATCAGTGAAAGTGCCATTTGTGTGTAAACAAAATGCAAAAAACTTTCACTTACAATATCATCGTTGGGAGACTTCGCTGAATACAAATATTAGTGTTTCAAAACAGTAAAACATATCACAACGATGATATTGTAAGTGAAAGTTTTTTGCATTTTGTTTACACACAAATGGCACTTTCACTGATGATATCATTGTTGTAATACTTTTTACTGTTTTGAAACACTAATATTTGTATTCAGCGAAGTCTCCCGAGTATAACAGTACCCCCCCCCCCCCCATGTACAGGGCTTAGGGTGTCTTGTAAAGGTAGAGGGTTAAATATAATGCTAGCAAATTAAATTTTCTGGACTTTCTGCCTTGGTTGTCAGGCAGGTCCCTCAAATTGTTATCAATAAAATTACTTAATTATGTAAAAATATTACATAAATATGCACGTATAATTTAAATATATATATATATATATATATACATATTTATATATTTGAACTCTGTATCTTTATGAAGTTATTTATGTAATTATGTCTATAGGTATATTTTTTATTTTTTATAATTTTTATGTATTTATATTTACATAGTTATATATAAAATTTCATTCTATGAAATTATATATATATATATTTAAATGTTTTTATTATTTTTAATAATTTTTTTATAATATATACAATATATATACCGTATATACTCAAGTATAAGCCGACCCGAATATAAGCCGAGGCCCCTAATTTTACCCCAAAAAACTGGGAAAACTTATTGACTCGAGTATAAGACTAGGGTTAATTGAATATTTATTTACAGTGTGTGTATAATGAATGCAGTGTATGTGTGTGTATAATGAATGCAGTGTATGTGTGTGTGTATGAATGCAGTGTGAGTGTATGAATGCAGTGTGTGTATGAGTGCAGCGTGTGTGTATGAGTGCAGTGTGTGTGTATGAATGCAGTGTGTGTGTATGAATGCAGTGTGTGTGTATGAATGCAGTGTGAGTGTATGAGTGCAGCGTGTGTATGAATGCAGTGTGTGTATGAGTGCAGTGTGTGTATGAGTGCAGTGTGTGTGTATGAATGCAGTGTGTGTATGAATGCAGTGTGTGTATGAGTGCAGTGTGTGTGTATGAGTGCAGTGTGTGTATGAGTGCAGTGTGTGTATGAGTGCAGTGTGTGTATGAATGCAGTGTGTGTAAGAATGCAGTGTGTGTATGAATGCAGTGTGTGTGTATGAATGCAGTGTGTGTATGAGTGCAGTGTGTGTATGAGTGCAGTGTGTGTGTATGAGTGCAGTGTGTGTGTATGAATGCAGTGTGTGTGTATGAATGCAGTGTGTGAGTATGAATGCAGTGTGTGTGTATGAATGCAGTGTGTGTATGAGTACAGTGTGTGTGTGTGTGTTGCAGAGCCTTGGTGGGAGGTGGGCAATTTTTTTTTATTTTTTTTTTATTATTTTAATTTTTTTTTATTATTATTTAATTTTTTTTATTTAATTTAATTATTATTATTTTTGTATTATTTATTATTTAATTATTTTTTTTATTATTATTACTAATAATTTTTTTTCATCCCCCCTCCCTGCTTGATACATGGCAGGGAGGGGGGCTCTCCTTCCCTGGTGGTCCAGCATTGGCAGTTCAGTGGGGGGGAGGAGGGGACTGTCAGAGCTGTAACTTACCTGCCCTGCAGCTCCTGTCAGCTCTCTCCTCCTCTGCGCCGTCCGTTCACCTCCCTCTGTCAGCTCCCAGTGTAAGTCTCGCGAGAGCCGCGGCTCTTGCGAGATTTACACTGGGAGCTGACCGAGGTGCTGAACGGACGGCGCGGAGGAGGAGGGAACTGACAGGAGCTGCAGGGCAGGTAAGTTACAGCTCTGACAGCCCCAGTCTGTATTATGGCAATGCAAATTGCCATAATACAGACTATTGACTCGAGTATAAGCCGAGTTGGGGTTTTTTAGCACAAAAAATGTGCTGAAAAACTCGGCTTATACTCGAGTATATACGGTAGTTATTATATATTACAAATATATACGTGTGTAATTTTATTCTAAGTGTATTTTTATATTAATATATGTATATATTAATAAAAAAATACACATAGTATGAAATTATATATAAGATATATATAGATATAGATATTAGATATAGATATAATATATGTCTATATATCTCATATATATGCATATATTATAAAAAAATGTATGTACTAACATTTTTTATTTTATTATACAGCAGCAGGGAGACAGCCTGACAGCCCAGGCAGTCCCCCTGCAGGCAGACACAGAGACAGGGGGAATGTCTGGTTTGTCCGGCAGTCCCCCCAGACCAGGGGCAACGCCGATCACCAGCACGGGAACAACGGCGATGGGACAGCTGAGACGTTCCATGCCGTCCGCCGGTGTTTAGAGACACCCTATAAAGGACGGCATAGAATGCCCACCCTCCTTAAGGGGTTTAAAGCACATTCATTTATTATGATTTCAAAAATTATATTAATTGTTTGAAGAAATCTTCGATATTTCCAGATCCTTTTTCAATACCATTGAGCATTGCTATTAATGTAAAACAGGTAATATTGCAGTGCAGTGTAATAAAATAAACGACATTCACTAGATCGTTTTATTTTCTTGTGTTTGCATAGTGAGCTCTCATGGAGTACACTTTCTAGATCAATAAACAGCTAAGGGTCTTTGCCTGATAGGGTCAAAACATTGCTGTACATTTTTACTCCAATAAATCTATAAATTTCTGAGTTTACCTTGAGTGCCTCGACCACTGTTTATTTTTCAAATTGACTAAGCGAGGCTCGTCCAACTTCAGGCCCGATTGCACCCTGTGTACCTGGAGAGTGCGGTATCCTTTATTTTATTGGCCAGAAGTTTAATGTCATAAAAGCGTTTCAGCAAGAAGAACGGAGGAAGCTGTTAAGTAACTAAATAGTGTGTGATTTACAGTCATGCTGTAATTTAGAGCCTAGTTAATGTGACTAATTAAGAAAGACGTAGAATAATTAATCTGATAAAATTACCTTCAACCGCATGCACTAAAAAAAAGAGTGCCATTATTAACTCCAAAGAAACACAGCAAATCCTTGTTTTTATACTAAAGAAGTATATTGCACTTAAGCACACTTTTTATATATTCCTATTAAATGGATGTTTTATTATTGTAGACAATGTATATGAACTTTAGATATTTATGTTTCATGTCTCATTATGTCTCATGTATATACTTTATGTTATATTGTTGCAGACCATGAAAAGATCTTATTGTTACATATTTGCCTCTATAATAAATATATATGCCCCTTTTGTCAACTTGCAATGTTAGACGATATGCACTATTGGGTACAATTACTTGTAAATATTACACCAATGTAAAAATAATGTTAAAGGGACATTTTAGACACCAAATCTACTTTAGATTAACGAGGCAACTTTGTAGTCTCACTGTTCAATTCATGCCATTTAGAAGTTGTTACTTTGTTTATACAGCCCTAGCCACACCTCCCTGAATGTGACTTACACAGCCTTCCTAAAAACTTCCTGTAAAGAGTCATCTAATATTTATACTTCCTTTATTGCAAATTTTGTTTAATGTAGAATGTCTTATCTCTTGTTTTGTAAACCCTGCAGCAGCTTCCTGAGTGTGATAAAAGTACAATGTAGTGGCAGGAGATAAAACCTTCTAAAACAAGTTAACATTTGATTGATGGAAAATGAATCATTTTTTTCATGCAGGCTGTGTGAGTCACAACCAGGAGAGGTGTGGCTATGACTGCATTAACAGATACAAAAGTGACATAACTCCAAAATGGCAGAAATTTGTGCAGTGAGACAGCAGGGGCAGGATCTATACACCAAAACTGTTTAAAGTTAATTTGGTGCCTGTAATGTCCCTTTAATTTGATGATTTTGATTTGTATTATTTTAAAGAAGATCAACATGGCCTGGATTCCACATTTAAAAAATGTATATTTTTTTGTTAGTCTTTGTGTCAATACCAGAACATAGATCAGAGATGTTTTTAAACATACGGTGCAAAATCTTCAATAAAACTTCACATCACATATCTGACTTTGGGTTTAGAACAGTGCAGGAGAAGAAACCTTCAATAATAACAAAGGACGAGATGCACCTAAAAAAATTTACATTTTTGACTTCAGACTTATTTTGCTTAAGGCTGGACATTTAAAGATTTGTTTTAAAGAGCAGGCAAGCTTGTCACCCCGACATAAAACAATCCCATTCCTTTGAAAAAAAAATCCTAAGGAAAAAATATGGTGTATACAACAGGTTATTGTCCATCTTGCACAGGAATGGCCTTCTGGACATATTTTGTTAGAGGTTTTCAGACTAAATCTAATATTCTTCTTACTGAAACTTTGAAATGAATTCAGATTACTTAAGGCAGTATATTTTCATAAGAAGTGTTATAGTGTTGTTACAATTTGCAAGAAACATATTTTATTATCAGAATACTGCACACATTGTATGCAGAACTATGTTGTTCCAGAGTTTTTCTTAGCACTTAAAACATCCAAAAAATGTTGGTAGGGTAAATGACGCAGTAACAAGAGGTTAGGGGTAGAAAATGATGAGCTAATGAGCACGTGTTGTCCTGTTCAACATTCAGGGTTTATGTTCTGTTACCCCATGTTTAACCTACAGAGTAATTCACTAAAAAGAGAATTCAAAGTGTATTTCAAATTTAAGGTAAAAAATAACCAAACCAGTCACAAACAGTCACCTGTGCTATAATTTAATCCACTTTGGCCTTAAATATAAATTCTCACTTTAGTAAATAAACCTGTTAGTATAAAACATTAAATCTTGTGCTCAGACTCCCATTACTCCTGGGTGGCACCAATGACTATAGTACACACCAGCATAGTACATAGAAATGAATGACTTGCGCACTATCCCAAATCCACATGCACATTCAAACAACTGGAGGCCCGTCCGCATCACTCCAATGGTCACTTAAGTGTAAGCTCACCTGCCAAGTCAAGGCATCACCCCCCAGGTGATTCCTACATTAACATTTCACCTTGCCTCGTTCAGCTTCAGGTGAAACTCTCTAATGAGACAGAGTATGCAAATCCCTACATACTTATTAACCATTAATAGGGAACACATGGGGTGGGTGACAGCACTGCAGCATGGCTGTGTGATACAAAGAAAATATAAATATACAAAATTCAAGTTCTTGTGCTCAAACTCCCACTACTTTTGGGTGGCAGCAATGACCATAGTACACATAAGCCCCAATACATACAATAAAAAACAGAGAAAATAGTTACTTGTGCACTATCCCAATCCCTATGAACCTGATAGGATGTTGGCCTTTGGAGCTAATTAAATTAGATGGACAATAATACCATATCTATACCAGGATATACTTAAAGTAAAACTCCAAGCACCATAACTACTACAGCCCACTATAGTGTATAAGGTGCGAGGAGTGCTCTGATGCCCTCCCAGGGTAGGTAATCAAACTGTTTGAGAATGGTTTGACAACCATTTAGAGAATAACCCTGTAAGTGAATTTCAAATTTTAGGTCAAATTTGCCAAACTAAAAATATAGCTGACTTGAAGAATATGTGACTTTAGAAATTAGCCTGTATTGGCGTAAACTTTGAAATTCACTTTCAAATCTACAACAATTCACACTTCTCCGAATAGCCCTGTCTGGATACATTGATGTCTTCAGTTCTTATGAAACACATGTAGCACAGCTGTATTCTTAATTGCTATTTTCATAAAAAGAGCAGACAAAAAAAGTATATTACTAAAAACCATTGCTGGATCACATCATATTCAAATACCTTAAAATACATTCACTTATTACGAAATATAGAAAGGAGATAAAAAGGAAATGAGAAAAAAATAGATATAAGATTTTTTTAAAAATTTTACGACACTGTTATTGAACATGGAGGAGAAAATGCATCATCGCAAGAAACGTGCATTATAACAAAGACTGACTATGATTGCCTCATTATAGCACACTTCTGTAACATACAGCAAAATACACATTAAACGCTGTCAGTGCGTACTTTACACCAAGACATCAGAAAACATAGTTAAATAAACTCATTAACAGGAACTTGTAAGAGAAAAAATACAGAAGCTTTGTTATGTAAGGCAACATAAATATTTCTGGCTATAAAATAAAGGCCTTTACACATACTTATAGTAATCTTTAGGAACTGAAGAAAGTGGATACGAAAAAGAGATATAGAATAGATTCTTATTTACCACAGTTGTTTTCATTTATAATATCTAGAATTCGAGATATTATCATACCAGTGCTGGTTAAACTGGGTGTCTGAGATGTTTGCAAATCCCAACTCCTATCATTCTCAGACTGTCCTGGCTAACATAGTCTTTTAGGATTGAGTCGGCTCCTGTGAATGTTGTATGACCTCCTATATACATTGCTGTTTTGGGAGAACATTATATAGTTACATAGGCTTAAAAGAGACATGTGTCCATCAAGTTCAGCCATTCTCATATCTGTTTTTTGCTGTTGATCCAAAATAAAGCAAAAAACAAAACAAAACACAGTTGGAAGCACTTCTATTTTTGCAACAAACTAGGATTTTTTTTTTCCAAAAAAAACAACTTTTTGCCTTCAGAATGGCAGTCAGATTTACCCTCAGATCAAGAAACTATTACCCCACAATTTAAAAATGATATCATTGAATATTATATTTTTTGCAAGTATGCATCCAGTTGCTGTTTAAACATCTGTACAGACTCTTATGAAACCAAAGCTTTAGGCAAAGAATTTCACATCCTTATTGTTCTTACTGTACTTTCTTTGCTATAGACTAAATCTCCTTTCTTCCAGTCTAAACGCCTGACCTTGTGTCCTATGAATAGTCCTGTTTGTGAATAGATTTCCAGACAATGGTTATATACTACAGATGCATCCTTACAAGATAACATACATAAATAATATTAATGATATATGTATTAAAAGTTACTTTTTAGGGGCCTTAATTATATATACGTACATTATTTTAAACGGTGATAATTTGGAGAGGAATATACTTATGTTCATATTTTAAACATAATTTATATCTCTTAAAACATCATTTTGCTGTTTTGCTATGGGTTTTTGAGACTAATGTTCACACTGTTGAAAACTATTCCTATAAAATATGTTAGCAAATGTGTTTGCACTTGACATTACTTCTGTTTGAAGGAACTCCTTATTCCACTTTATCAATTAACCAAAGGAGGTGAAATATGGTCAAAAAATAAATAAAGCAAACATTTTATAAATAAGTGCTCTCTTTTAGAAGAGGTTATTGCAAGGTGTAACGTGTCAGCTCTTTCCTTGTACTTGGTTGCTATGGTTGGGATTTTTTTTATTTTACTCATTTTTAACTTGTTTATAGATTCCACTTTTTTACATTTTTTTTAGGCTAATTCTATCTTTTTAAAAAAAAAATGTTTTTAAGTATGGGTAGAACTTTGTTGGCCTTTAGAGACTGTGGATACATTTTCTCTCCAGTCATCTAGCTAAATAGTCATTTGTTTCCAGGACATATACACAACACATGCAGTTTTCTAGTAATTATTAACATAAGCATTTTTCAGCTTACCCTGCTCACTGTGCCAGGACCAGTCAATACAGTTAAATTTTTAGTGCTTCATTTGCTAACAAACAAATGACATAAAACTCACCTGGCATTTCAGTTCTATCAGTATTTCCATTTAGCAAGCATCAAAAACATAGACAGACATGAAAATTCCTAAATCATAGCAGACAGATCTTCATTAATTTGTTTTTTAATCACATAATCTTTATGCTTAAAGTGTTATATACGTGTCCAGCAAACCATGATAATTTAATTAAAAAAGGTATTGTCTATTCGGTTACAACCATAATTGTTTATATAGTGTCAACATATTCCACCGGACTATACAACAGGTAAAACAAGGCAAAGAATTCTAACGAAACACATTTGACATACAGGTACAGTAGGTGAAGAGGTTCCTGCTCAAATTAATTTACAATCTAAAAAGACGAGGGACAGATACCAAGAAAAGTGTGGGAATCAAATGATCTGGATTTACTTGAAATGATGGAAAGGGTGTTTGGGATGAGTAACAGCCGAGAAAGGTTATCAGAGGAGTTAAGGGGTGAACTGAAAGGCTTAGCGTGTTTTTAAAGTAGATGTTTTGTTTTTTATGACTTGTGCAATGGAAGAGCTTATTTTTTTTTTTGAGTTCCATCCCTGTTGGCAAAAATAGAGATGATAGAGATGGTTTATGGGAAAAAAGATAATTGAAGGTTACGGGCTAGCCTCAAAATGTTTTTTTTTTTATTCACAGATCAAAAAAGGGTGGAATCATACAAAAAAAATCTATATTTGGTAAATATATAATTATATAAATTTGGATTTTCTTTATTTATTTTTTTTACTGTTTTTACTGTTACAATAAAAACATGCAAATGTATGAATACATTTTTCATTTCATTATATGCCATAGAAAATGCCTCAGGTATGTAGCTAGGAAATAGCAAAATGTCTACCAGGCACAACATTATTTTTTTGCCTTTAATTGTTGGTAAATAGACAGATTTGTATATGTAATAAGAGTTCAGATTGTCTTAAGAGTATGTTCTCTTTTTTAATTTGAAAAAAAAAACCTGCAGCTTTCAATAAAAATGTGAACATTTAAAAAATAAACCTTGTTACACCCCCCTGACTGTCAATCAGACAACCAGTCTTGTTACTTCCTGGAGTTTTAGCTCAGTGGAGCCAAACTCAAGAGGCAGGAAATAGCTCAGAGCACCTGCCTTGCAAAGACTTTTCATTGTGCTGCATTGGGAAGTCTGTGATTGGACAGCCACATAACATATGGGCTGGGGAAGGGGGGATAAAAATGCTTCAGACAAGATAACTGCCACTTTTACAACTTGTTTTATTTTTTTTATTTGGGCAGTTGTGTATCCCTTTAATTTCTTTCAATGCCTGTGAAGTTATCTTCACCTGCATAACAGGAAATCGTTCATAACTTTGATATTTAATTTTTCGATGTTTCTATTATTAATCTCCTTAAATGCATACAAATAAATAAATGATATAAATGAATAACTAAATAGTCTAATCGTTCTACTTGCAGTATTGAAACAACAGATTTTCATGAATTACCCAAAATTATATTTCATTCTGTTGGCGACAAATACGTGAAATATTATATCAGTCTGTCGACTCTCAATACTGTTTGGATACACCAAGGCACAATCGTCAATAATTAACATCATTCTATATTCTTTATTACTGATTATGAAAAGCAAATAAAATCAACACGAGTGTTCTCATCTTTGTGAAGTATATGAACATGTGCTTAATTCAAACTTATTTCCCTATCAGCGCTCAGTTTCCAGATTTTGAAAAGGCATCTTTTTAGATTCACCGATTTAATGACTAGGCATCATGTCTATTATGTGTTGGTGCAAGAACTAATTTAATTTGCTTCCTTTCATGCCCTGTTCGAAAAACTCCATCTCAATTTACAAGCATGATTTCTATAGACAAGTGGATATTTAAAATCTCATCACGATGATTCATCACCAATGACAAGAATGGGACATTTCCAGATGACAAAAAAAAATCATCCTGTCAATCACGATGTGCTTCCGTACCTTTCATTTACGGTGGTGCTTTTAAGATGTTATTTACAGATTTTTATTATTACTCAAGGTAGAGGGATTCTATACATGTCATAAATAAATAAATATTTGTGTGTTTGTGCCTGCATATATACAGAAAAGAATAGATATATAGAGAGAAAGGGGTGGGTTGATCTATAAGTGCAGGATGTTTTAAGGGAAAATAATGAAATTCAATCAAAACACCCTTCCCCAAATATAGCATTATTTTTCCTATCCACCGTTATGTATCCTTATTATTACATTATTTTTAAAATTAGGGTTACATTGTTGCCAACATTTAAAAAAAAAAAATCTTGTTGGCTGCAAGTACACACACAGATATACATAGACAATCACTTACACACAGACATACTCGTTTTTCAGATATGCATCCACACACTGTGGAACACTGACAAACACACAGCTACACACACAATGCTATCCTTGAATAAGACTTTCTCCCATTAGTAACATACTAGCAGAGGAGTAGGAAAGAGTGTAGCTATCACTCCTTGGTTAATCATCTGGCATACCAGTAGTGGGTGCTAGTTTAACACTCGTGATATTTGGGCAAGCTGGGATTCTATTTCCCAAATAAAAATGCTATTTACAAAACATGCTAAATCACCGATAATATTTCTCAGTCCAGCTACCTGTACAATTTCCAAACAAATATTTTTAACATTGATTTTTTTTTTGCTACTATAATTGATTACATTTGTATTTTAAATTGTAATTATTATTCTGACCAAGTAATTTAGAATATCTGCTGATTTTTCATTAAAATCACTACTCATCCCAAATTGAAATTGACATTAACAATCAGTTTTGGCAAAGTCTACTTTTTTGCTATTAAATTAAAAAAATATAGTTCCAAAGCCATTCACTATGAGTGTTTCTGAAATTAAAAATACTTCATGTAATTTTAAGTGTATAATGATAGGACCAATTTAAACAAATTTCTAAACTTCGTGTCAATCTAAACTCCAATTCATTCGAGTTTGGTCCGATTTTGTGATCGATCAAATTCCCAAATCTGAGCTGAAATGAATCACAAATCAAACAGCCCGCCTAATGTCCAAACATGTTTATTTGGATTCATAATTTGGAATTATACCCATGACACCAAAGAGGTGACTATTGAGAAAAATAGATGATTGAAGGCTAAGGGTAAGTCATTAAATGTTATTTTTATTAACAGTTCAAGTGAAAAATGAGAAATAGAGGGAGGAGCTATAAAAATCAATATGTATACATTTATATATCATATATCTAATACACATACCGTATATACTCGAGTATAAGCCGACCCGAATATAAGCCGAGGCCCCTAATTTTACCCCAAAAAACTGGGAAAACTTATTGACTCGAGTATAAGACTAGGGTGAGAAATGCAGCAGCTACTGGTAAATTTCTAAATAAAATTAGATCCTAAAAAAATATATTAATTGAATATTTATTTACAGTGTGTGTATAATGAATGCAGTGTGTGTATAATGAATGCAGTGTGTGTATAATGAATGCAGTGTGTGTGTATGAATGCAGTGTGAGTGTATGAATGCAGTGTGTGTGTATGAGTGCAGTGTGTGTGTATGAATGCAGTGTATGTGTGTGTGTGTGTGTGGTGCAGAGCCTTGGTGGGGGGGTGGGCAATTTTTTTTATTATTTTTTTTATTATTTTAATTTTTGTTTTATTATTATTTATTATTATTTTTATTTATTTAATGTAATTATTATTTTGTATTATTATTTATTATTGAATTATTATATATTTTTTATTATTTTAATTTTTGTTTTATTATTATTTTTATTTATTTAATGCAATTATTATTTTTGTATTATTATTTATTATTGAATTATTATATTTTTTTTATTATTACCAATTATTATTTTTTTCATCCCCCCTCCCTGCTTGATACATGGCAGGGAGGGGGGCTCCTTCCCTGGTGGTCCAGTGTCATTGGTAGTTCAGTGGGGGGGAAGGGGGGCTGGCAGAGCTGTAACTTACCTGTCCTGCAGCTCCTGTCAGCTCTCTCCTCCTCCGCGCCGTCCGTGCAGCTCCCTCTGTCAGCTCACACTGTAAGTCTCGCGAGAGCTGCGGCTCTCGCGAGATTTACACTGGGAGCTGACCAAGGTGCTGAACGGACGGCGCGGAGGAGGAGAGAGCTGACAGGAGCTGCAGGAGAGGTAAGTAACGCTCTCTGCCAGCCCCCACAGCCCCAGTCTGTATTATGGCAATGCAAATTGCCATAATACAGACTATTGACTCGAGTATAAGCCGAGTTGGGGTTTTTTAGCACAAAAAATGTGCTAAAAAACTCGGTTTATACTCGAGTATATACGGTAATATATAAACATAGAATTTATGTTATAGCTTTTTCGTGTTTTCCCTATAATAGTTTCTTTTTATCACTTGAATCTGTAAACCAAACTTCAGGAAAGTGCTCTTATCAGTGTACTGCAAAATATACATAATATTATAATATGCATATATTAATATATATGTATATATTTTGCAGTACACAGATTATCCCTTTTGGTTCATTTTCCGAATAGGGTTTTCGGTACCGACATTCTGCTGTGTTGAAAATCTATAATCCGAACTTCAGGCACCAAAAAATATTTTCTTACTGTGCACTAATACAGTGCTCCTGAACCCTCTCCTCAAGGCACACCTAACAGTCCTGGATTTAGGGATTACCCAGGTGTGTCGAAGGTGTTTAAGTAATCCCTAAATCCTGGACTGTTAGGTGTGCCTTGAGGAGAGGGTTCAGGAGCACTGCACTAAAATACTAGAAAGAAAATCAATGGTATTTACATTTTACCATTACCATTTTTGAATGAGGTTGGGAAGCGTGTGTAAAGTAAAGAATGTTTCAAAGAATATACATTTACATTTTACCAAATTGGGCTGACAAATAAAAACGTGTGTTAGTTTATTAAATTTGTATTATATGTATTGTATTGTATGTAACGTATGTTAATCGTGATGTTGTTATAATCAATTAGGAATTTGTAGTTTACACAAACACATTTGTTGATTAACCATTTCATTAAATGCATCATTAAAGTAAATGTTCTCACAGGTTCTCAAGTACATCATTCCGATTTGATGGATGTATTATGTTTTATGTTCATATAAGAATATTCTTTAGGTTTCATCCACAGAGATGTGTGATACCTTATATGGAATGAGCCTATTTTCAACCTCAGCTACAATGTAACTAAAATGCGTGGGTAGAACTTACTTGTGAAATAATAAAACATGAACATATATTCCCTAGATAGATTTGTACAAAATCACAATTTTTGCCAGCATTTATAAAATTGCCCATATGTTCATGTGTCAATACAAAATCTACCTGGATTTACCTTATTAGTATGTTACTCTGGTAACCAATTGATATTGTATCGGTTATGGTTCTAATACAATGAAGTATCAGCAGAGAGTTGAACGGGCGATCATTTGTTTTTGTTCATATTTGTAATGTATTTTTATGACATAAACTTTCTCAAATTAATACTACTATAGATGGGCTACACATCTATATGTTGCAAATCCATTTACCGTATGCATGTTTTATTTATTAGTATACTTTATTTACAAAGCACCAACGCATTCCACATCACTGTGTTTTTTCATTTGTTTTTATATATTTATATTCACTATATATGTTTCATTTTTGTGTTATCACAGACGATCTGGTAACCCAGTCTTCCCATTGAGACTAAAAAGTCTAAATACTTTGTTCTATATACAGCATACTTTGCAACATTTCAACTAGACAAAGGTGAACACTTTAATTTTAAGGGTGTGAGTGGGGGTGTGAGCTGAATTACATTTTAATTAATACAATTAAAATGTAATTCAGAACAAGAATAATGTATTTTATTTATTTAGTCTGATTTCTAAACATATTTATTTTAGTTTTTTTTTTTTTTTTGTCAATCTGATTTTTTTATTAAGGCATATAGTATGGGGTACAAAAGAGAAGACGGAGGAAACGTTAAAGCGAGTTACATTATAGGGTTGGTACAACAATACACAGAGTTAACGTACATATCCAGATTATCAATGCCTAATTTTTTAATTTTTGTAACGTAGTTAAGCTCCAATTTAATATCTTAATATAGATATAATATGAATATAGAAAGCAACCGATTAGTTAGCTAACACGCTTGTACGTAAATGTGAGTAGTTTGACAGGGTAAGCTACGTTTTTCTAGAAGTACTTCACACACGAATGTTTAATAAGGCAGAGTAGCGTAGTATATATAGCACAGTGCTGGACACTTTAAGACACGTTAAGGGAAATCTAGTTGAGAGGGACAGCTTACACTTGAGGTTATGCATGCTTGATTTAAGTAAGTGTGGCATAGACCTATAGGTAAATGCACAGGGTTTAATGCACAGAGATTGCAGCCAGGTAAAACTAATGTTGCATGAATATGGTAGTGCCTGAGAGGTCATGGATCTGCTAAGTTGGGACATGTTAAATTAAACATCAATATGCGGTGGATGTAGGAGACAGAGCCCCAGGCAGAGCTTTAGTCCACAGATCATTACAATGTCCCGTAGAGTGGCCAGCTGCTCAAGCATGTCCCCAGCTCCACATAACTCACGTCCCATCTCCTTTCAACTTATGCCCGTGGGGTTTACCGGAGTGTCCAGCATGGTGATGGTCTGCCTGTCCGTGGCTCTCCCGCTTGGTGAGTGGATGCCTAGGTCCGGTCTGCTGAGGAGGAGGCCAGGAGGTGGTCAAAAGCCGTTTAGCAGGGCGTCCGGTGTGGCGGTCGTAGGGCCTGCTGTGGCAGTGGTGAGTGAGGTCCTAGTACAGTCCCTGGGAGTTGTGGATGTCGCAATTCTTGCCTGGTTAGTGCTTGTCCCGGTGGGCTGTTCAGCCAGTGCCCCTTAGTGGGAGGCCGCCGCTGTTTAACTGCCACAGTCCAGTTGTGTTGTCTCCCTTGTTGCAGGTAAGTACAGCAGCATGGCTGAGGGGGAGGTGAAGGTTATGGAGTGGGTCCAGAGGAGGCCTGGAGCGCGCTGCCTGAGCCTCTTTGCTGGTGCCGGTCCTCCGATGTGCTGGTCCACCGTTGGGCTAGGGCTTTTTGTGGCAGCCGCTGCGTGTTGTGCACAGGATGGGTGCTGGACGGCCATCTTGGGATCCTATGTACGGACCTCGGTGTGGCCGGAGCGAGGGTGGTACGGTTTGCGGTGGCCGCTGCCCATGGATACCGGGATGACCCCCCCGGTCCAGAGGGGGGGGGGGAGCAGCCGACCGCCGGCCAGAGAACCGGGAGAGCGGCCGTCTCTCTCGGCTCAAGCTCGTAGGCCTCAGGCCTCGGCCGGGTTACTGTGGCGCCTTTGTCGGTCCTGTTGGGTATCCCCTGGATCGCAACCGTCTTGGTGGTGCAGTGAGCACGGTGTCAGGTCGGTTTCCCGCAGTTGGCTCCGGTATTCCAGCTCAGAGGCCGGAGCTCAGACAAAACGTGTCTGATCCGACCGGCGGTCAGGCCCCGCCCCCCTATTTATTTTAGTTTTAAGGACACATTACTGTGAGAATTATTGCTGGGGATCTGTGGTATGCTCTCATCAGGTTATTCATTAATGTCAGAAATAAAGAGAATTCAAGGTGAATTTCATATTTAAAGGGTCGCCCCAGACCTCTAAAAAACTTTAGTTTGCTGAAAAACTTTATGTGGGAAGAGTGTGTCCTCTTTTTTCATTTGCAAAAAATGCAGATTTCAATAGAAATGTACTCTTTTACAAATTAACCTGGTTACAGCAACTTGGCTTTCAAGCAGCCAACGGATAATGTTACTTCCTGGTTTTGCTAGCTCAATGTAGTTGACCTCAGGGGGCAGCAATTACCCAGAGCACCTGACTTACAAAGACTTCTGACTTAGCTGTATTGTGAAGTCTGTGATTGGACAGAAACAGAAAGTCTGGGCGAGGTTGGATGGGGTGAGCCTGCAAAGGCAGCAGACAAGAGAACTGCAGGTTTTGCAAGCTAATTTTAGATTAACCCCAATAAAAAAAAAATACATAATTAAATGCATGCAAGTTTTTGTTTGGAGTATATCTACAAAACAGTTGTTTTTATTTATTTTATGTTTGGACAGTGGACCAAAATCATCCTTTTAGACCAAAATCATCACCCTTTTAGACCAAAATCATCAAACTGGAAGTCAGCTATGCTTTCAGATCAGCTTCTCTAACTTTAAATTTTAAATTCATTTTGAAGTCTTGCGATAATAAATAACTCAGTCACACCCACCAACAATATGAAACTCCTAGAAAAGAGGGACTTTAGTATAGAAAAGGACAGATGGATTTGGGTATGATATAGGGACAGTCCCTCCTAAATGGGAGGTTGGAGGTATAATACATTACTATCAACAGTGGATACATAATTAGAAGGCCTTATGTTTTCAGGCTAAAACCTGAAACTTATCGGGTCTTATCTTATTTGTGACATATGACATATTTGTCTTTATATGATGTATTTTGTGTTTATAAAAGTAATTTAGTTGCTGGCAATATTTTACATAGAAACTTAATCTGACTTTCTATTGTAATGTTGCTCTCTGGTAAATTTATTTTGTATAATATTTTAATGAACTCTTGCTTTACTAGGTAGAGTACATTCATTGCTGCAAATAGCCTATGTTTTTCAAATGTCATGCAATTTATTTTGTAATATTATTTTATTGATAAACAGATACATACTTAATGATTTATATAACCCATTTGCAAATAGATGACACATTTGCAACATTAATTTACTATTGATTTTTCTTGCTCGGGATGGTAATCTCTGAAATTTTAACCAAACTTTGTCAATTTGTTGAAAAATTATATATTTCTTAACCCCTTAAGGACCAAACTTCTGGAATAAAAGGGAATCATGACATGTCAGACATGTCATGTGTCCTTAAGGGGTTAAAGGCAATTCAAAATGCCTGATTTAATCTGGTCCATATTAAGGCTGTTTCCTGATAGTCCTGTGTGAAAATATGTCTTACTAGTCAAAGGGAACAGGGCATTCAATATACTGCTACCTGTGACTTACAGGTTAGACATGGTGTATATTGAAAAAAAATTTGCACGTCTGTCCTGCCACTGTCACGAGGCTACTTCACTTTTCCTTTGGTGAGTTCAAAAAACACTAAAGTCGTCAATTAATGCAGCAGTCTATCTGTGCAATGTAAAACTAACCATAGTGTGCTGCTTTAAGTGTAAAGGACCACTCCACATGCATAAAGTACGTCAGTCTTCTGAAGCTGTTTATGCGCTTGAAGTATCGCATTTTAATTGCACGTTACAAAAATGCAGATTTCCATGAGAAATGTGCAGATTTATAAATACATTCTGAAGCAGCACCCCAGAGCTAACAGAAGTGGCGGTTTCCCTCCACTTGGACGCACCTGCCTTCTCCCCCATTGCCCCTCCACAGACCTCATATTGAACCATCATCCATCCTGCCTGCGGCTGCAGTGATCATGGGCAGATGTGCGCACACAAGTGGCTTCTCAATGAAATTCCCTTCTGGGGAAAAAGAGGAAGGCTTGCGAAGACTACAGTCATAAGAACTGCAGCTTTTGCAAGCTCTTTTTAGATATACCACAAGTGACTACATGCATGTACTTATTTATTGGGGGAACATGTACAACAGTGATTTGTTTTTTGGTGTGGAGAGTTCCTTTTCCAGTAAGGTGAAATTGTGGGGCCTTTGTCCTACTTGAAGCTACTAAACTTATTACATATACAAATGCAAGAAATGCAGATTCCAACTGCTTTTTTTAAAAGGACTGGCATGTGATAATTTTCCCCATGGGATGCCATTAAAACCATGGAATTGTAGCACTGTATCAGTGCAATTTTTTTTTTTTGACAATCTTTATTGTAAGATTTTGTAATTTCGCAGAAGAAAAATTAGAGACAGTAGAACATGAGATCACATGTATCCTCATTCATCTGCCCCCCCTTTTGGACATTCCACATTTGAATTACCCATTTATTACCCAATTGGCCATTTATCTTATGAGGTGTAGGAGTTGTGTCACATTTGATGTTTCTATGTTTCTTGCATATTATGTCTTTATTAGATATATATAATGTATAAATATAGCGTGTGTTACTGCTCTTCCTGTGTTCCCCTCCATTGCTCATTTCTCACTTGATCTGTGAATAAAATCCCCATTTAGTGAGTGTTTCCTAGACGTCAATTATCTTTTTTTTTTGCCATCAATCATCTCTTGTTTTGGTGCCACAGGCTGAATTCACATTACTGACATGGTCAGCATTGCGCTGTTTGGTTAGTTTGCCATTTGGGTACATTGTGGTTTGACATTCGAATTCGGACAAATTGCAGCTCAATCCGCAACACAATCTCTAAGTCTATATTTTATATTCTGGTAATATCCTGGCTGAAGAACCTCTTTAACCTAGTTTAACATGTCAATAGCCTCAAGCGAAAGAGTGACTGCTGCTTTAAATAAAGCAAAGATTCACATGAGTTGCATAAAATACATTACCCTCCAATACACCAAAAATAAATAAATGCAAGGCTTTCTCACGGAATATATTTCATGCTTTGCAAAACTGTTTATTATTGTTTGAAATCATTTAAATAATTCACTTTTAATGCTTAATGTTTACTGTGTTTAATATTATCTCCATCTTCGGGGCTTAAAACATGCCATTTACCTGCACAGCTGCTGTTTATCATCCTGTTTTGCAGAGTAAGTATAATCCAAAATCAATCACGCTAAAATAATGGCAGAGTTATGCCCAAAGTACGTTAGTGGAAAGCTAGTATTGTTCGAGGGATTTTTGCCCTTCCTCTAACAATGAGGTAGAGTCTTTATGATATTCAATGCAGGGCTTAGAAAAGTATTTCTTTAAATAAATGCTAAAGAGATTTGGTTGAGATTCCACTGCAGACCGCTGCATAGTAAGCTACGGAATACACTTCAAAGCGCTGTAACTAAGTAACAGGAGAAACCGCTTTAATATCAAAGAAGTGGAGCAGATCCCTAGGATTAACCATTTCAGTCCCATCCTATAGTTACTTGCAGAGTAGTGCCTTCCCAAAGGATTCAGACCACAAGTTCCAAAATATGAAAAAGGGTACATTTCATATAGATCTTTGGAGTTTTACTGGAAACAAGATTATACTTGCAATTACAGATAGGCACACCTTTCTCTAAAAACATTCAGAATTACTTATGTCAACCAATAGTCTAAAACAGACCAAAGCAACTAAAGTGTTAAAGAGAATCTCAATATACTTTATCAATCTTTCTGAATATGTTTTCTGCCCGAAAAATAATGAAATGAACACTTTAGTGTTAGGAATACAAAAATGTATCCCTAACACCAAAGTGTCCCTCTGCCCCTGTAGGCCACTCTCCTATCGTTTAAAGAGTTAAAAAAATCCTTTCAGTCACTTACCTGATTACAGTGCCAATGTACTTTAGCACTGAGCTGGGCTCCTCTGTCAGCCAATGGAGGGACATCAAGCTCCGGGTGCACATTATGCCTTCCCCATAGGAAACTATTAAATTAATACTCTCCTAGGGGCTTTGTTTGACAGTGGATGTCCTCATGCAAAGCGTAAGGCTGTCCAGCGGCATTTTATGGAGTCAAACTGTTGTGACTGTATGGTAGACAGCCACTAGAGGCAGTTTTAGCACTGCAATGGAAATATTGCAATTTCTCTAAGACTGCAACTGGGACAGAGACACCCAGACAACTTCAGTTAGATGGTGTGGTCTGTTTGCCTATAGTGTCTGCTGTGGCAGTCTGTCTATTTCCCATTTTTAACATTGTGTTCATACTTAAAGGAATAGAGAAAAAGAGACTCAGAAAGAACAACGAAAGCTCACAAATTGGTTCATAGACATAGCTCCACAAAAGAGCATGGATTCAAAGAGAGATCACCTTAATAAAAAAATAACCTTTTTTTAAAAAAAATAAAAGCTGCTAGAACATAAAGTAAAATTTAAAGAAAATCAAAAAAACTAAAAACAAAATCAAAACTAATATATATATAGTAAAACAGACACACACAATGGTGCTTAAAGGACCACTCTAGGCACCCAGACGACTTCAGCTTAATGAAGTGGTCTGGGTGCCAGGTACCTCTAGGATTAACCCTTTTTTTTATAAACATAGCAGTTTCAGAGAAACTGCTATGTTTATAATGAGGGTTAATCCAGCCTCCAAATCCTCTAGTGGCTGTCTCATTGACAGCCGCTAGAGGCGCTTGCGTGCTTCTCACTGTGAAAATCACAGTGAGAGCACGCAAGCGTCAATAGGAAAGCATTGTAAATGCTTTCCTATGCGACCGGCTGAATGCGAGCGCGGCTCCTGCCGCGCATGCGCATTCAGCCGATGACGTCGCGATCAAGATGGAGAGGAGGAGGAAAGCTCCCCGCCCGGCGCTGGAAAAAGAGGTAAGTTTAACCCCTTCCTCTCTCCAGAGCCCGGCGGGAGGGGGTCCCTGAGGGTGGGGGCACCCTCAGGGTACTCTAGTGCCAGGAAAACGAGTATGTTTTCCTGGCACTAGAGTGGTCCTTTAAGTGACACAATCTTTGGATAACGTTGATAGTAAGAGGTATAGTTGGAACCTGTTGCCAAACTTACAAATCCCTGCCCTCCAATTGTATCTTAAATTGGAAACATAATTAGTGGCCAGAAAGCTAGCCACACCTGCATTAATTCAGATAAATCATTCAAGATGTACTATGGCAAAATGATCAGAAACTAGGAATCCAGCTACCATTGGAGTGGATAATTAGAGAAAAGGTGAAAGACAGATATTAAATGTTGCAGACTAGGAACATCACCCTAGTATACAAAAATATTAACTAATGCTAAAATGAGATTTGCCAAAAATAAGCGACAAATGTCAGTTACCAGACCCTATATCAGATCATAGGTCTGATAAGAATGGACTTAGAAGAAACAACAGCTTAATCACAATTTGAATAGAATAGAATGATCGAACAACGAGACCAAATAGTGAAAGGTGAGTTATTATAGAATGAGTCCAAAACGCTCACATGTGTCCGTTTGAAATGTTAATTCTAGAAAATTATTATGCTACAAAGTAGCACAAAACCAATTACCTGCCACAAAATAGCCTAGTGGAAAAGGGTAAGAGGTTCTTTCTCAATCACAAAACTGAGTTTAACTGAAATTTAGAAAATGTAGATATGAAGTAGAAAAAACTCCATGAATCTAATGCTGATAGAATTAAGGCTGGGTACAAGGAAGAACATGGGAGGAAAAGGGAGGTAAGTAAAATACTCCCTAGTCTCCTAGTCAGTCCTGGAGCATACCCCCACCGCGCTAAAACACCACAACAAGTTCCTCGGTACTACAACATTAGTGAATTAGAAACAGTTTATTAAGAGCTTACAAGCAACTGAATAGGCTTTGCTCATTGTCTGCACATATAAAGGGGGTCACCCCTCCAACTGATGATGTATCACTTCCAATCAGGCACCGCAATGTCATCGCATATTTGGCCATCCCTAAACCTCACTAGCAAAGCCCCTCCCCTCATGACATCCCTCTCCTAGTTGAATAGGGAGATGTCATACTGGGCGTGATTAATACACAGAATATATACCTCCTGGCTTCATTGACCTCATTGACCTCTTAAATTAACGGTTATCCCGATCATGTCATTTAAGGTACTAGTTATAGCTCATAGATTTCAAAGTAAGAAAGACCTGAACGCCAAAGTACACCACCAGTTTTTGATGCGTTGTAAATGTGGTAAGTCTGCCAATAACAGCTGAATGAATAATCAGACACACATCATGTTGTAAAGGAATGAGATACTAGTTTGAGGTCATTACAGCTTTAGATACAGTGTTCTCGGAGTATACAGGTAAATATCTAACGCATTAACTCTAATAGATTTGATTGTGGAAAATTATACATTACACTTGGCTTTTTGTTACCATTTATTATGGTTAAATTTGGCATTAGTTCCTACCTCATATTGTGTGAAGATTAAATGATGAAAGAAAAGGAATACATGTGGTATTGGGGCCGGTTAAATTACAGTTGATTAATATGTTTTAGATAAATAAAGACAGTTTATAATTTACCATATAGTCTTGGATGCATTATATCTTACACATTCATTTTATAACACATTTAAAGAGAGGCAGCAATGCAATAACTCCATGCGTATAACATTCCTACTGATTTATGAAGCTTTCTATCGTTCTTCATGAATGAGAAACCATCAATATAAAAATGCTAGCTGGCTGTCCATAATGACATCCCGGTTTACAATTTCTGATCTTAAACAGTAAAATATTCTACGACTAATTCTAGCTGAGTTTGAGGGACAGAATTTCACATTATGTTAAAGTTCACATTCTATGGTAACTTTAAACTGAGATATGCTTCATGCCAAGGCATTTTATAAATATAAGCAACGGGTTATGACCTTTATATAAATAGAATTAAGATGCACATTCTGCTAGTTTTCTTTATATTTTTTTTCTGCAGGACTATATTTAGGCACTTAATGAATTGCCTTCTAGGAAAACGGCTGGTAATTATTTTTATATGCGTGGAAACCCTACAAGAACTGCTCAGGTGCAACTCGAGAACTTGAACGTGAAACAATCTGAAGATTAATTGTTTTTTTTATTTTTTTACATTCATATTCATTATGAACTTTAGAAAATAATATTGACAATAGGTAGATGTGCCAGATCAATTGTATCTTAAGGTACATGTATAATGGCAAAATGGTAGCATTGCAATAAATTAAGCATTCAAGCAAGGCCAGACAAAGTTTGACCTGGGGCAGGTGCATTAATAGGGCTCATCATGCAACTTCCCCAGTTCATAACAAAAATACAACCGAGTCACATGCATAGGGGTGTGACAAGGGCTGCATAAACAAATGATTTAACTCCAAAATGGCAGAAAATGTATCAATGAGACTACCGGGGCATGATCTATACACCAAAACTGCTTTATTAAGCTAAAGTTGTTTTGGTGACTATAGTGTCCCTTTAAGCTTTGGGCTGCACCCTCACCACACTCTCTATCCCACTTGCCCAAAAAAAGATCACTTATTCACACACAAATACACATTATTTATCACATATGTAATTGAAAACTTGCAAAAGCTTTTACATGCTTTCACAAGCAAACAGTCAAACAGACAAACAAACAGAGACACACACCAAATAGAAATTCATTCATTCAATCTCTCCATCCCCAGCTCACCTGTACCAGTGGTGAGTAGAGAACAAGGAGGAAGACAACCCTAGTGTAAAGTGAATCAGTGAGACGGAGGGTCCTTACTGTATCACTCTACAGGAAGCAATATGGGAAGCAGAGGCTACTCAATAGTAACAAGCGACTGCATCAATGCCAAAACAGCATTTAATTCTTGCTGACTGGGACCCTTTTTCTTTATCTCTGCAAGGTGCAGAGGGGCAGCACAGGTATAGCCCACAGCAGGATGCCACTACCTAGATATAAATACAATCCTGCTCATACATCCAGTTAATAATACAATATCCTCCTCCACCTCCAATCACAGTACCATCATGGTCCTCTTTGTGTAATTATTACTCTCATCACTTTGAGAAGTCGGTGCCTGATGTACTAACCCCTCAAACCCTTGCCAACAATATCTCTGTCAAGACAATGGTATAATTTTGTATTATTATCATTGCCATTTATATAGCGCCAGCATATTCCGTAGCGCTTTACAATATTGTAAGGGGGGGTTAACTATAAATAGAACAATTACAAGACAACTTATGTGAATGATAGGTTGTAGAGGACCCTGCTCAAACGAGCTTAAAGTCTATAGACTAGCTTACTAGGATTGAGGGATTGCCTAGTTGTGTCTAAGGTGTTTTTAGAAAGAAAAAAACAAAATACCTTGACACAACTGGGTAGTCCCTAAATCCTGGACTGGAAGGTGTGCCTTGAGGACTGGTTTGGAAGCCATTGCACTAGCTTGCCATCTGTCAAAGAGAAACCTATCAGAACCATGAATGATGTAAGGGAAGGAAGATCTGGTGGCATGTTTGACCAGACAGCCAACAAACAACGGGGACTCCCAGGACCCTGCCCTAAACCAGAAAATGAAGAAAGGAGTAGCACTAACACTCACCAAATGACCTATTCTTGTTGGATCAAGATTGTTTAAGAAGTCAGCAATTATTTTCCCCTACTGTCTTTGAATTACCTATTTTGTTTTCAACCTGAACTCATGTTCTCTCAAAATGACTTAACTCGCAATTTTATAAAGCGACCTCCATAAATTCAGCTGACAAGAAAATTACAATAAGCAATATATGTTTAAACTTGTTTTTATGTACTGTATAAAAAAAAACAAGCAGTATAATTTGAGTTTTCATTTTAGTAGAATTGCTATTTTGATCTAAAAGCATTAACTGGTTGTCAAACCGTTACACATTGGTTTTTTGGTGACACTTGTAGATTTTGCTGACGAGAACATTATAACACATTTTTGCTAATGTTACTGTTTCTCTAAATACACTATCAAAAAAACATTTAGCTATTTTAAACATTATACTAAAAGCATTAAAGCATGCATTTTGATTTCTGCTTTCAAGATCTGGTGACTTATTAGGTTCTGATCTAGAATTTTCAGTAATGCATAGTACAGCATTTTATGCATTCTGGTATAAAACATCTGTGATTGTAAGCTAACCCAAGGGGAGAACACAAAGCATTACAGTACACATATTATTAATTGCTCATGAAAACCAGAGCAACATAACTAAAATATTTAGCTTAAAAATCCAATTCCCACAGCTGTCAATGCAATAAAGTGGAGTATTGCATTGAATGGTGGGTTTGGTATTGAACACCAATACGTTTTTAAGTATTATGTGTTTCAGATTTACAAACATGAGATCAGAATATTAATCTATTCAGCCAATAAATAGTTATTCTCATATCGTGTAACATGATGGCCATTCCATTTATACATTTACATTTTAGTTTGTCTGGATTGTCTGAAAGCTCCATAACAATATCATAGTTTTCTAATTAGCATGTAATTAATCAACTAACTGTGTATACCTCCAAGCATTGTGGTTTATTAAACCTATGAAATTGCAACGTGCCTAAATACCTTCAGACTAGATTTGGCAAACCCTAGGATATATTTTACGTTAATATAATTTAACAATTTCCTTCTTTGATATTTTATATTTTTACTGCAAGCAACAGCTGTTGTCTTACACCAGAGTGTTAAAATTAATATACCTGGGGGCCACTAGCCAAGTTGTCTGCTTACATAAGGGTCACTAATATCACACACACACACACACACACACACACACAAACACACAAACACACAGATATACAAATCCTCACTGATTTTACAAACTCTGACAGACACACGAATTCACTCACAAACACTCACTGACAGACACACACAAAAACTGACAGACACACACACATAGACAGACACACACACACTCATTGACAGACACTAACTGACAGACACACACACATACACAAGCCTACTGACACACACTCACAGACACACTCACTGGCAGACCCACCTGCAGACACACTCACAGACAAACACTCACAGACAGAGACGCAATCAAAAAAAGACACACATACTGACAAACACTGACACATTTTCTCACACACTCACAAACTATTTATTTTTATTTAAATCCTCACTACCTTTGGGAGAGCTGGAGTGGATCCTGTCCCAGGGATCCAGTGTGGCTGCTGAGCCTGGGTCAGCTGCTGGACTGGTTGATGGGCCGGTTGCTGGAGTTGTTGGGCCAGTGGGTGGGCTGGCAAGGGAGCTGTGGTCTTCTTGCTCTGCTCCCTCACCGACCAGCTCTGGCACCCCCATTTCGAGAGGGTGACAAGGCAACTGCCAAAACATTTTTCCCCCAGGAAAATGCCATCCAAGGCAAATGGCTTGTCAGCCTTGTGCTAAATACAGTGCTGCTCACAGATACACACATAGGCAGACACACTCTGATACACACCAGGTCAAATTTAACAACACATTAATATATGCATGAGACAGGACTGTAGATGAAAATAGATCCTATCTTTAAATGTTAGATTTAGGCACAAAAGAGAACCCACTTGGTACAACGACTCTTGATCTAGATGGAGTATTACATGCAAATAGATACTGTTTGTACCTAGCAAAGCCACTGCATAACATTTCATACATTGTTAGATCTTTATAGACAAAAACAAAAAGGACATAAATTAATGTAATATAAATAGAAATTTGCATTTCCAAGTAACGGCACTCAAGCGGAGCGGTCCATTTCCTGAAACGCTACACTTGTATCTTGCATTCTGCACTTGCTTTATATCTATGAATAACAATAGACTTTTGTTAATAAACTTTTTATACAGCATAACAGAGAAATTGAAAAAAATATATAAACACAGAAAATAGAATGAATTTCTTGCAATCACTTTATGTACCACAAGCAAGTTTATATTATGTTACCGGCACAGCTGGATTTTTTTCATTTATTTTTTCCTTCGAATGCAATATTTAATAATATTGGATTGTATCTTTTATGATTTTAAAGAAAATGGTTCTGATGCCCATGTTATTCTTCTTTCCTGTAAAACTACTAATCGAGAACTAAGAGGCTTAACATAGTACATAAAGAGAGATATCTTCATAAACTTGTCTTCAGTGAGCTTCCTGCTGGAATTTTATAAAATTAATTTTTCAATCTCGATTCCTTTTTACAGAATTTTGGGGGTTTTAGCAGCACAAGGAGACACTTGTCTAGGTTGATATAAATATGTAATATCTTATTGACAGCTTATAAATCAATACAACACTTATATACCTAATGAGCTGTATTTTTTATGCCTAATTTAACATTTTCTTAAATGAGACATAGCAATGTTGCTGTTGTTTTTTTGGGGGGAGGGGGCAGTTCTAGCAAAACTGGGAATGATGGAAAATTGCTAACATAATTTAGGCAAAAAAACAGCTGAATTTTTTATATAAAAATATATAAAATTTGTAAAAATTGAATTCGGCATTTGCAGTTCCCGTGTATCTAGAATTTATTGTTTAGAGAGTAAATCCAATATATTTCATATTAAATAACTTTTAAAGAACAGGAAAAAGACTAGCATTTGTCTTAAAAATATACTAATAGGTAGCAAAGTCTCAATATATAGCAAATTTATAGAGTTGAGCTGAGTTGTTTTTTAGTATAGCTGAGGGTATGCACTTCAATCTAGACCAGGGGTCCTCACACTCCGGCCCCCCAGATGTTGCTGAACTATAACTCCCATGATTCTCTGGCTATCTATGTAATTCAAAGAATCATGGGAGATGTAGTTCAACAACATCTGGGGGGGGCGGAGTTTGAGGACGCCTGATCTAGACTGTAAGTACCACCAATAATCTAGGGCATTTAAATATCCATTCTAAAAAGGTTATATTGTACCTAAAACATGGACATTTGTTGGTTTGAGAATGACTGGCTTTAGTGGACACTATAAATAATAATTTTGAAATTCTATTGTCTTTTTTTGTGACATAGTAACGGTATGGATCTCAAACTACTAGTCCATTTGTTTTTTATTTTTGAACTCATAACTACAGATAGAGCCCTGCTGATTACTGGTAATGCATCTGTTATAAGCAAACACAGTCAGACACACAGTGATTGGATCATTTAAGGTTTTAAAAAAGTTAAGGTCAAAGGTTGTGTATTTCATATGATTTATTGGGTCTTAATATAACTTGCCAGAAAGTCGTCTTTTATTGGATTCTTAATCCATTCAATTAGAGCAAGGTATATTTTAATTTGTCACATAAATCCAATTGAATGAGTCACTTTCCCAATAAATGTCATTAATTAATATTCCTCGACTCAATGCCATCCATGCTCAGCTTTCTGCTCTATGTCTGTTAATTCATGTATGTCATTAGAGATGTTTAATTAAAACAGTAATCCAATGCTGTAATTTGAACTCCCAATCTTTTAGGTTTCACTGATAACCTTAGAATTCAACATTTTTCACTTGCATCTTCAATAATAGTGATATTGATGCATCAGGGATATGGAATTTGTGGTGTTAATATCCTCAAACAAAACAGAATGTTAGGATTAATGAATGTTCCAGAATATTATATATGTGTGTATATATACATACTCTCTACTGCTCACTTCACCATTTCATGCATGTCTAAGGTCATGTAAACTTTGTTTTGGGTACTTTGTTTCTTGTACCCTGTGTGCACCAATAAACATTACAGATCCCTTTGTATGGTGCTCCTGTCTAGGTGTCTTACTCGGAAACCGTTGACTACTCTAAGTGCCACACCACCCCATCTATTTGCACTACCACCATTTCTGGTATTTCAAAGTATGGCACCCTAGTGATAATGTAAATACACTGCTTATTCCAATAGGGTTTACCCAATTTCAATCTGTAGACTACAGGAGGATTGGTAAACACAGCTATAATGCAGCTTAACTTTTATGTTTACTATATGCACCTTTATAGCCACAGTCACACTTTGCACATACAGATAAACCTGGTAATGTCAGCTATTAGATCACAAGAATTTGTTATGTTCATTCTTTAACTAAGCAGCCTGAGCTCACTCAAGTTTACATGCATTACACGCACCATTTAAATATTGGAAACTTAGATAATAAGCCAAACATGATTGGAAGTTCACTATGGACCCTTCTACTTCACACCACCTTTCATTCCCTTCCATTAAATTCTTCACATCATCTCTCCGCCATTTTTAGCCAGAAAGGTTAGCATCATTTTCTTATTCCTCAGTCATCTTTTTCAAAACACGTGTGCCACCTTTACTCAAAATCCACACAATCCATTCACACATTACTTTCTCTTCTGTTGATCTTACATGTCCCGAAGTGCTTATTTCTATACTAACGCCAATGTCTTCCAAGTTACCAATTCCATTTATTAAAATTCTTTACTCTTGTATATAAATACCTCATCAAACTTACAAAATGTTTACCTTTCTTTACTCATCTCTCTCCAAGATACTGTCCTCCGTCTCCACCCTCTCCCCCGCATAACCTTCACTTCGCCCATTTCTCCTTTTGCTCACTTACATTTATGCTAATTCTGTCTCTACTGCTTGAGGTGCCATATTCAATCAGCTTCTACCTCACTGCTTTTTGCAGTCTTGTTATGACCCATCTATTAAAATTGCTTTCTCTAACCTCTTTAGGTCTTCTAATTAGCTCTCTTAGTAGAACCTGTTTGTCATTTGTAATATTTCCTTGCCAACCCACCAGTATGCCTTCACCTCGTATTCAAAATACATACAACTTGATTTAACATGTACTTGCCAGAACTGGATGAAATCATTGGTAATTGGAAGAGAGCAGAAGGAAGATATATCTGATGAAATCTAAGACATTAGTGATGTCGCGAACATAATATTTTCCGTTCGCAAACGGCGAACGCAAACTTCCGCAAATGTTCGCGAACGGGCGAACCCGGCAAACCGCCATAGACTTCAATAGGCAGGCGCATTTTAAAACCCACAGGGACTCTTTCTGGCCACAATAGTGATGGAAAAGTTGTTTCAAGGGGATTAACACCTGGACTGTGGCATGCCGGAGGGGGATCCATGGCAAAACTCCCATGGAAAATTACATAGTTGATGCAGAGTCTGGTTTTAATCCATAAAGGGCATAAATCACCTAACATTCCTCAATTGTTTGGAATAACGTGCTTTAAAACATCAGGTATGATGTTGTATCGATCAGGTAGTGTAAGGGTTACGCCCGCTTCACAGTGACAGACCAAACTCCCCGTTTAACGCACCGCAAACAACCGCAAACAGTCCATTTGCATAACCGCAAACTCCCCATTTGCACAAGGTTGGATACCAAGCTAGCCATGTCCCGTTCCTTGTCCTCACTGATGTCATTGAAGGTCTCTTCCTCCACCCAGCCACGTACAACAACAAGGGTCCTCGAAAGGTGACAACAAGCCCCTGTATTTTTTTTTTTTAAATGTACACTACTGTTACACCAGATATGAGTTGCACTGGTGAGACACTGTGCCCTGGCAGGCCCTGAAACGCACACATGTGAAGGAAACTGACTGCTATTATTTCACAGTCAAATTTCTAGGTTTTTTTTTTTTTATGTACACTACTGTTACACCAGATATGAGTTGCACTGGTGTGACACTGTGCCCTGGCAGGCCCTGAAACGCACACGTGTGAAGGAAACTAACTGCTATTACATTACAGCCAAAAAAGTTTTTTTTAAATGCAAGCTATTGTGCCCCCAAAACGTTCGTATGTGGAGGTGCTGGAATGACGTGGGCCAATGGGAGCCTGAATCAACTTTTGGCTCCCACTGCCCCTTTAAGAGCGAGCTCGTGACTCGAGCCATGCTCCTAGTGCCAGGCGGGCCACGTGACTGATCACTGCGGTCAGTGCACGCGGCTAAGTCAGAAGAGGAGATCAAGCCGCATGCGGCTCGTGTGGAGGCAGGAGTGATCCAGCCACGCGCGGCTCAAGCTTAGGAGCCAGGTCGGTCCCAGGATAAGGTAAATATAGCCACAACCACTTATCCCAATCACACACCTTTCCTAACGTCCTATCCCATTAAAAGCATATTACCGCGCAATTAATAAAACAGATAGACCCCCTACTTCATCCAGGTTACCGATCGATGGTTCGATATTCTGAGCCCTCTCTGATTTACTGTACACGACTATTCGATATTCCCACAAATTTTATATAGCATTTTATGTTTGTTTGAGACCACCTTAAAAATATTGGATATCGCTAAAAATCATGATTACTATATACTTTCTCTACAAACCTCTAAAACGAACCAAACTACTCATCCATCCGCTATACCACTTTATCCCACCTAGAACTAGTGCCCAGTTAAAATACTTGACTCTTACTTACCCAAACTCAGCCATGCCACACACATTTCACCACTACTCTCACTGAATCCCTCTGACTACGGCTAAATTCATCTTCTACATCAGAACACTACTCCTAAGATTGGGTTGTATCCATGTCTCGGGTCTTTCATATAGAATAGGGGCAGCTTCGGTCTCCTTCAACACTTACACTCCAGTGCATATTATTAAAAGATTGGGCAGATGGAAATCCTCAGTCTACAATCGATATATTCCTCATCCCGAGATAGAAATGAGGAAAGCTTTTAAAAGTTTGGCTTTGTAAATTTGATGCAATAAGTGTGTTTTTCTTTAATACCTTTTCACCCTCTTTGCATGAACCCGATTTACATATATTACTAATATGTTTCTGAACATATATATTATATTATTCACTCACACACTCACTCACTCTCTGGGCCGGCCTAAGACATCATGCTGCCTAGGTCCAACGATAAATGACTATGGGGGATCAAGTATAATAAACACAGGTTACTGGCTATGGGGGGGATAGTGTATAATATGCACAGGTTACTGGCTATGGGGGGTATAATGTATAATAAACACAGGTTACTGGCTATGGGGGGATAATGTATAATAAGCACAGGTTACTGGCAATGGGAGGATAATGTATAATAAACACAGATTACTGGCTATGGGGGGGATAATGTACCCTTCTACTTCAGTAACACAGGTTACTGGCTATGGGGGATCATGTATAATAAACACAGGTTACTGGCTATGGGGGGACAATGTATAATAAACACAGGTTACTGGCTATGGGGGGGATAATGTATAATAAACACAGGTTACTGGCTATGGGAGGGATAATGTATAATAAACACAGGTTACTGGCTATGGGAGCGATAATGTATAATAAACACAGGTTACCGGCTATGGGGGGGGGGGGATAATGTATAATAAACACAGGTTACTGGCTATGGGAGGATAATGTATAATAAACACAGGTTACTGGCTATGGGGGGATAATGTATAATAAACACAGGTTACTGGCTATGGGGGATAATGTATAATAAACACAGGTTACTGGCTATGGGGGATAATGTATAATAAACACAGGTTACTGGCTATGGGGGGATAATGTATAATAAACACAGGTTACTGGCTATGGGGGATAATGTATAATAAACACAGGTTACTGGCTATGGGGGATAATGTATAATAAACACAGGTTACTGATTATGGAGGATAATGTATAATAAACACAAACACAAAAAAAAAAGAATGCAGCTTCAAAATTAATCTAAATTGTATGCTGTCTAGGAGGTGGGAGGGTCTGGTAGGGAGGGTCTGCTGCTGATTGGCTGGAATGTGTCTGCTGACTGTGAGGTACAGGGTCAAAGTTTACTCAATGAAGACGAATAGGGGGCAGACCGAACATAGCATATGTTCGCCGTCTGTGGCGAACGCGAACAAGCTATGTTCGCCAGGAACTATTCGGCCGCGAACCGTTCGGGACATCACTGTAAGACATATGTTATGCCTTCAAATGTTCCTTCATCTCAATAATCAAAATTACAAATATACCATACTCAACTAGGAAAAATATTTGAAAATTTGAAAAGCACTTTTACTACATTTCACTAATTTACTAATTTACTAATTCCTTGAGGTTTTAAGTAGAATGTACAGTATGCAGCTCAAATTTCAGAAGAATTCATAAGATACAGTGGCTTTTAATATCCCATTCCTGGAAAGTGGGATATATATTCAAGAGACTACAGGGAAATATTGATGTGTTAAGATTACTTGCACCATTCATAGAAAAGGATCTTTGAACAAAAACCACTTGAGTTTTTCTATGTCATCCCATGTCACACCACAGATTCTCTGCTAGATGCTAATTTAGTAGGTACTGTGTTTATAATGATTTATAAATCTAAGCCGATGTCTGGTTGAAATAAGTTGAGCACTGCATGCTACAGCTCTCTATTGCTTATCCAGATAAGAGCATGTTAACACAGTTTTCCTTGTGCCTCGGTCCCAGATTTTTTTTGCAAATGCTCAATTAGCCACACCCTTTACACACACAACTTAAAGGGACACTATAGTCACCAAAACAACTTTAGCTTAATGAAGCAGTTTTTGTGTATAGATTATGCCCCTGCAGTCTCACTGCTCAATCCTCTGCCTTAGGAGTTAAATCACTTTTCTTTCTGTTTATGCAGCCCTAGCCACACCTCCCCTGGGTGTGTGTCTGCATGAGCAAAAATTCTTTAATTTCCAATCAGATGTGAACTTGCTTTAAAGTTTAAATTGGAATTTAATTACATATGGGGGGACCCCTGCAGGTCTAGCGACCCATTAACATAGTAGGAGATTCTAAATCTAATTCTGTAGATGGGGTAATGATTTGGTATCACAGGATTTGTGACAGAGTAGATAAATGTGAATGGGTGTACATTACTACTGATATGACAAAGTTCCTACATAATGCTGCTCCCACCTACCTATCCTCCCTAATACACAAGTATGTCCTGTCGAGGCCCCTATACTCTACCAAAGACCCACGTATATCCTCTGTCTGTACTCCAACCTCTAACGCTCGCCTCCAAGATTTCTCCAGGGCTACACCTCTTCTGTGGAACTCCATTCCCTTCTCCGTAAGACTTTCATCCAGTCTCCACTCATTAAAAACATCAGTGAAAACTCACTTCTTCAAGAAAGAATATCAATTAAACTGTTAGCAGGTTTTTATCACCCACCCCCCATGACTCCTCTACGGCAACTGTCAAAAATTACCTACTAAGCCCTCAGTGAATACTTTTCTAACAACCTACTTCGTACCCCTAATTTTACCCTTTGTGTCACTTTAACCCACTCCCTCTAGTATGTAAGCTCATTGAGCAGGGCCCTCCACCCACTCTGTAACCAGACAACTGGACAATTACATGTCTGTTATTCCAGCCATTGTACAGCGCTACAGAATCTGATGGTGCTATATAAATAATAATAATAATAATAATAATAATAATAATAATAAAAAGGACCAACCCTAGGCTTTTCAGCACCATTCAAATCTGCTTCCTCAAACACACGAACTGACACTCTTAACGCTTCCGTATACACTTACACTTTGCATGCTGTCGAAAAAAACACACTGAAACCTATGTGCAATTGCATATACTCTGCTAAAGATTGTGTCTGAAAAAAACATTATAAAAAACATTATTGAGAGATCTTGAATGAGGCATGGTTTGGGCAGCTTACCTTGACGCTCATTACTCCTTCTGTTTTCCATTAATCAGTGTCAATGATTTCCAACAGAAATCAATGACAAACACTTACCTACATAATTCAGGCATAACTGGTATAAAAAATGGTTTCATTGATTTAAAAAGAATAAATGCCACTCAAGCGACTCATTTACAACCAGAAGTGACCGCCACTCATTTGTTTTTTGTTTACAAATTGATAGACTGACAGTTTTAGTGAGTGTGTATGCAGACGGCATGCATGTGTGCATGTCCATTAACACACATGTCTGTATTCAGGAGGTACAGTCCCTATTTTGGGGCCCAGATCCCTCTGTCTCTTTTTTTGTTGGAGCTTAGTTCTGTTGGTGTGTCTGAGTGTATAACAGAGCTCCACAGCAATAATATACCCCCAGTAATGTGTCTTTAACCCCTTAAGGACACATGACGTGTGTGACACGTCATGATTCCCTTTTATTCCAGAAGTTTGGTCCTTAAGGGGTTAAACTACAATAAATGTGTATAGAAATCAGTCTGTGTAAATAATAGACATTGTTCTTGTTATAAATTACATTTGAGTTGCATTCATTGTAATTAGTAAGCCTCCGAGAATTTTTCAGACCAGACCTGCTGTTGACCACACTCACAGTCACAACCCTAAAAATAAAGTGTTCCTCTTTGTCCATAATATTGCGAGGTATGCATTAATCCAACCCATTCAAGTAAATGACAGCTCAACTACTTATGATATGACATAGTAAGTGCTTAAAATTGCTGTGAAAATATTTTAGAAAATGTCATTCCATGTTGCTTGTTTTGATGTAACTTTTTTTTTTATACACAATCCATATATTGCATAACAATGGGTACCAATATTTTTAGAATGGTAGATGGGCAAAATGGGTGTTGAAACTTAAAATCAAGACTCTGAAAAGGTCATAAAAATAATTGTAAAAATAATAATTTTATATATCAAATGAATACAAACCTCACTAAACAATGTTCAACCCCCTTAAATTGCTGAAAGCTTATAAGGTTTGTGACCTTGACGGGGTTGCTATTTTTTTTAACATATTTTATTCCACATTTTAAGTAATTAAACTTCTTTCTATTCACATCACCCGTCAATCAAATTAAGTCACTAACGGCGGTTCTTTCCTGTTACCACATTGCTGAACAAAAACACATCTCCCTGTGGTCCAATTGCTAATGCACTCTACATGCTAAGTAATGCGCTCATATCAGAGGCATTATAGCAAAGTCAGACTTTTGGCCCAAGGGGATCTTGGAGTGGTAGCTGCACTAAGAGGCATTTTCGGAGGCAAAAGCATAGTGTCACACTGCAGGCACGTAGAAAACACTTTAGTAGAAAAAAAAAATAGTGTAAATATTTTAATATGTTTTAAGCTATCCATCAACAACATATAAACATGCACAAGGAAATTTCACAGTCAGCTGATTGTGGTGTCCTGCCTAAAGAGAATTCCCTTGCAGAACTTTCGAAGACAATCAAAACCCGAATTCTGTGAGCAGCAGCCTTTTCTGTGAGCAGAGACTTTTTCTACGCACAGCAGACTTTTTTATTGTCTGCATTGACAAGAGTACCCAAACAGCAAGTAGCAAGCAAGCGTCTTTGCCCATTAACCATTTTATTGTCTGCATTAGCAAGAGTACCCAAACAGCAAGTAGCAAGCAAGCGTCTTTGCCCATTAACCAAGAGAGTGTAAAAAAGAGAAAACGTATCTGAAGTTGTGGTCAGAAAGATCAGTGATGTTAAACAATACAGCTTGCACGTTGACATCCGAGTGTTAAATCATTTTTAGCACATTCCCACCCCCCATTGTTAGTGAAGAGTTTGTCTGGCTAAATGGCAAGTTACAGTCGTAAACAGCATAAATGTTTCACTTTTTGCAGACGTTCTTGTAAAAAACATGTCTGGTATCCATGAGTCCCCATCATGTAACAAAAAAAGACGGAAATAGAGTTGAGAGAGAAGAAGAAGAAGAAATGACGGTAAGGACTTAACTGACGCACCTGGTGACCATGTTAAAAGGAAAGGAGAGTGACTGATACATTGTAAGCATCCAGCATGGCTGAAGTGGTTTTGGTGGTGATGGGGAACAGGGGACGGGGGACGGGGGAAAGAAATGTAGGTCCAAATGTACTGGAGGTCATTCTGCCATGCAGAGGCAGATATTTTCATCATCTATGTGACTTCACAGCATGCAAAACAAAAACCTCCACACACCACTTGTAGTTAGAGGTATTTTCGAAACCTAAAATAAACTTCATTTAACTCATTGCAATTGCATTCCCGTATTAAATTCAAATTAGTTATACACGTTTACAAGACACTATGCGGAAACCTGCACGACCTTGACAGGAATGCTTACAGCCAAACCATGAAAACTTCAAATTAGAATTATTTAAGAAAACATTAGCAAGCTGGTCCGCAATTTGCTTCCACTACCAGGAAAATGAAAGTAACACTTTTAGTATGAATAACATGTTACTTTGTGACTTGTCACTAATAAGTGAGATCAAGGCTCCTGTCGTTGCTATGCATAAAAATATTTTTTTCTAGAGACAAGGTCTCGCATATTAGATAATTTTCACTCCATTTATTACACATGGGATTTTACATTAGTGCATCTAACGCTTGTATTCTTGAATACTTGCATGGTGTACTCATTAATGATACAATCTCTTTTGTGAATAGTTTATTACGAAAGTACCTTTTGATCCCGCTTCTAAAAACTAGCAGAGAAATACATTTCATCCTTTCTTTTTACAAACTTTTCTATAAATTGGACTAGTTATTATTATTATTATTATTATATTTATTATTATTGCCACTCATTTGCAATGTGATTGCTAAATATCAGTCTTGTATTGCTGTTGCTAAGTCAGTCAGGTTAGGCATATGTTTGGCAGCCTACATACAACCCCCTGCCCCATGAATAAAATAAGCGCATGCCTTGCCAGTTTTACGCTTGATGCCTCACTTAAAGCCACCATCTTGTTTTTGCCTTTGTGCTTTAACTCTGGTTAAAATATATATTCTAGGAAAGAGCACACTTAGAGGGCTTGAATATAAGTTTATCATTCTGCTTTCTTGTGTAGAATGTTAGTATGTAGTATTTGTTAGCAAAAAAAGTCAATGTACGTTTCTGTCCCTCGACAGTATGAATCTTGAGAAAGATCCAGAGGGAGTGTAACACAAGGAAGCTGAATTATAAACTTATATCCAAGTCCTCTGAGTGTGCTTTTTCATGGAATATATATAGGCTTATCGTGTAGCATTTTGCAAAACATTTATTTATATCATGCAAAAACTAGAATCATTGACCTGCATACTACATATATATAAGTCAGACCAAATCCTATCAAATGCATTAAAATGGTATTGGTGCCCAGATTGTCCCCTATAACAAGTTGATTATTTATTTAGATTCTCTATGTTTCTCAATATCTACATATTCTGGTAGAAGGCCTTTAAATTAAGAAAATATTCTTCCTTACTCTTGGCATTGCAAGACAATAAGTCAAGAATTAAAAGGTTGTGGCCACGTCTGATTTAAAGAATTCGAGTCAACAACAGATAAAGTGCTGTAGGATGACTTATCCAGTGGCTCCAACCTTTGGTGCACAAAGAAAATTTAGGAAACACATCTTGATATACACAATACAATGCACTATAAATTAATTAAACCAATTAATATTGTGTCACATGAACACATACCCTCCAAAGGGTTTAAAAATATTTTTATTACGAAGTGGGATTTATGTAGCTTCCAAAAAAAAGTATATACAAAGTTTACAATATATTGGTGGAATAGAAGTTCTGAAGCTCTCCTTTTTTTCTATTTTAAACTAACATGTCTTCTGTTCTGTTCTGTTCTACTACTACTGCTTTGGTAGGTGCTAACCCTTGCACAGGTTTGAAAAGGTATGTTCCTGTCTAAATCCTCCAGGATAAGACCCTAGCAGTCTCTGTCAATGTCCTAAACAGAAGTGAATATACCCAGAAGCTTCCTCGATGCCATTTCAGTTAAAAGTAAAAAAACAGACTTCTTCGTGATAGACTTATATAAAGCCAAGAAGACTGCACTCGCCCTAAACATGTATACATTATGAGGGTGCTGCTGGGGCCAATTAATACAACATACAAAGTCCAGCACACTCCCTAAACACCAACATCAAAGTTCACAAAATGTAATAGTTGGTTGCATAAGCCTATTATTATGTTGTTATTATTATTATGTTATTATTTATATAGCGCCATCAAATTCCGCAGCGCTTTACAGTGGGTGGACTAAGAGACACGTAGTTGTAACCAGACAAGTTGGACGCACAGGAACAGAGGGGTTGAGGGTCCTGCTCAATGAGCTTACATGCTAGAGGGAGAGGGGTAAAGTGACACAAAAGGTAAGGATAGTATTAGACTAATGTACTCCAATGTAGACAATGTACTTCATTGTCACTGTGGCAGATTCACGCAATGTATGATCATATATTGTAACTAAATCCCCTTTATTTTTGCCAAGGAAAATTTAGGAAATAAATCTTGAAATACACAATACAATGCACAATAAATTAATTAAACCAATTAATATTGTTTCACTTTAACACATATCCTCCAATGGGTTTAAAAATATTGTTTAAAAAAACAAACAAAAAAACTATGATATTTTGTGCGCTCTATAGTTGGTCGTTAATGAGGGAGTGCGCTGGAACTTGTGTGTTCTTTGTAATAGACTTTGACCTTCCTTTCACCTTGTTAATATTTTTGGTTTTATCCCAGTTGGTTACGATAGTTTTTTGAGAAGTCCTGCCAACTTTTGCTGTTGATTTAGTCCCCAAAGAAACCAGTCCTTTCAAATTTACAGATAACTGGTTCAGGGAATTTTCCTAGATAGCACTATTTAACAAAAGGGCGATAATGGAAAATGAGTAAAACAAACTGATTTCAGGAGGCTGAAGTTGACTGCAGAAACATGGACATAATAGGAACAATGGTGAATAATATATAGGACGCACAAAATATGGAACATTTTAAGAGATGAAGTTCAAAGCTCTGCGTAATAAACAAGGAAGAAAGAAAGAACCTGTAAGACAGGAACAATGTAGTGTGTCCAGAGAATATCCTATAGTAGGGGTTAACCCTAAATAGTGAATTAACAAAAAAGAAAAAATGAGGGAACCCTAGGACCACACAGTCCCGGGTGCCCAGGTAGATATCTCAGTGTGAACAAATACTGTTAAAAAGTCATAATTTTATTAACATACTAGACACCAACAAAATAAGAAAAAAAGTGTAGCACCAAGCTATGGGGACAGGGAAAAGTAGGTGTAATACTAGGTAGTGACCACTAAGCACAAAAGGGAGACTAGATAAATAAAGTTGCTTGTAACCAGAAAGATTACTAAAGGTAATGAAACCTGGGGTAGAGGTATGCTATATAAAGTATGCCAATGGATTCAAACCCTCAACGGTACACTCCTTAAAGCATAAAAAAGTATCTAAGTGTCCCATAGGTAACCTTAGTATACAGAGTCTCAGGATAAGGTCCTATAGGTCTATCAGTGATGAAAATCTTACTGCTGCACTTGTCTATGTTGGTCAGCTATACTTATAGATTCCATATCACAGAATAGCCACCTAATAATCCTTGCTCAAACTAAGATCCCTAAGTGCCGGTCAATGTCCTTCCTAGTTTGCATACAGCACAGAACCTTTAACGCCGAAAATTCCCCATAGATAAATACACCCCAAACTAGTGGATACACATTAAATAAAGTGAGTTACCTTTACGCTTCCACAATTCAGTTTCACTCCATGTCATACGCTAACAAGACACATATGTAAAATAATAAGACATTATAGCGTGGGAGGAAAGAATTCACTAATCACATTGGATTGATTTAATAGACTTCAATAAGATACATTGGAATTCACTCTATTCTCAACTAACATTCATGCCACTAAAGGTTAATACTGGCTTGAACTGAATAGACTTTACTGGTGCTTAGTGAATATACGCACAAATTGTCACATCACATTACTGTTCATAAACAATTATGTCTATCATATTCAAATTTTGTACTTTCAGCAAATGTCAAAATGTCATTACGAAGTTACAGCACGAATTGAAAGTCAGAAATGTCACTAACTTGAATATTTGCAAATGAATATGCAACAATCTTAGCAAAAAAAAACCCAACCAAACATGCCATTTAATCTGTCAAAATATATGGTTGTCTAAGCAGGCAGCATTTAATTGCCTCTTCTACAAGCATAAAGTCATATTATCAACAATCTACCTGTCATCACATTTATAACTTGATCAAAGAAAAAAATCTAACGTACTAATTTTTTAGCAGATTTTTTTGTCCCCAGAGCTATTTGGCTGAAAATATTAAACAGGGATTAATCTGGTGCTGATCAGGATTATCAAAATATATGTTCACTATGCTGCTCGAAGTGTAGATAGATAGATAGATAGATAGATAGACAGACAGATAGATAGATAGACAGACAGACAGACAGACAGATAGACAGACAGACAGACAGATAGATAGATAGATAGATAGATAGATAGTAAGCTTTTTTGATCAGGGTCCTCTTCAACCTATTGTTCCTGTAAGTTTTCTTTGTCCTATTTTTGGTTAAACCCCCCCCCCCCCCCCCCCTCATAAGATTGTAAAGCGCTATGGAATCTGTTGGGGCTATATAAATGGTGATAATAATAATAATAATAATAATAATAATAGATATATACAATATATACATTCACATTAATCTTGTACATGCCATTGTAAACAATTTTTTCCTAGTCTGACCATTTTCTAAACACCGTGATGATAAACCTGTATGATATGGCAGGTTCCGCTGGTGAACAACTCGAAATGTTCTAATTAGTGCTAAAAGGCTCTGCTACTTTCCTCTAATGTGAGTATGATTGGAGAGATGCCCTATTAATCTCACCGTATCACTGGAGAAATAAAGTTGACAGAACTTTATAATGAGGAAATACATTCCAACATGCAAATCGTGATACCATGGCTCCCTAAAGTCCTAGAACAATTTAAACTTGGACATCTTAAGGAACGATGTGGGCACACAACAATGAAAATAAATATCAGTTAAGCCAAGAAATATTCCCACGCTATTCTTGTGAGAGAGACTAGTTTCCTGCTAGAGCGCTTTGATTAGTTGGATTACAAGCCAACCAATCAGAGCACACTGCTGACACTTTAAAGTGTAGGAAGGCGCCTCGAAAGCTCAGCCTGCTTGGGTGAAGGAGGATTTTTTTATTTTTCAAAACATGTTTTTTCTCTTAGTATTTTTAATAGAAGCGTTGGGATATAGTGGCATTTTATTTGGCCTTTGCTGGGAAAAAGATTTTCTGAAAATAAGCCTAATATTTTATATTACATATATTAGATTAATTGCCCCACCTCACTCATACCATCTGCAAAATATTGTTGAATATATATAGTTTATTTTACTCTGTCTTTATGTGTACATTTTGCCTATAATTGATTACATAATATAACACATATATTATATGATTTCTGCACTGCTTACTCAAGAAAGTTTAACAAATATGTAATTCCATTGACATTTTTAATCACAAGCACAAACAAGGTCATTTTATCTAAGTGAATTAAAAAGCAGAATTTAATTTAACGTTAAACTGTGAAAAACAGAACACATTACACATATAATGACAGTTTTTATGATTAATCCCATCTAACAAGGTCTTACAATTTGAAGATATAAGACTGTTATACTGAGTGAGAATGTTACGCTAAAGTCAAGGGTCCATCAGTTAGTAAAACACAATTTGTTTAATTATAGTTTCTAAGTTAGACCACAACACTGGAGGCAGTAAAATCACAAGAAGGTGTTGAAACTAATTACATGAGAACGTTGTAGAAGAAAAGCAAAATAATTCATATGACAGATGACCAATAAAGAATGCTGAAAAGAAACTCAATCTCTCTCATATATACATGTATATACCTACTCCACCAGTCATTTAACATGAATTCCAGCCTCATTTCCTCACTCACTGCTGCATCCACTGTGTCACAAAATCTTATATGCTCAACCACCATGTTTTATGTCAGCCCATATGCACAATTTCCCTCTTTACCTTACACAAAAGATTTAATAATTTAAGGAGTCATTATCAGACTGGAGCAGTATAAATGGAGTCCAAGAAAAATGGGGTTATTTAAAGTTGCACTGCTGAAAGTAACATAATATTGTATTAGGCTGGTCAGTAAAAGCAAAAAATGCAAGAAACCACTGTGGTACTCCGCAGATGTGGCCAACATAGTAAAAAAACAAAAAGTTAGCATTTAGTAATTATAAAAAAGAGTGAGGAAGATAGACAGATCAATAAGATTAGGCAGAAAGAGGCTAAGCAAGTTATAAGAGCTTCCAAATCACACACAGAAAAGAAAATAGCACAGTCAGCAAAAAAGGGGACAAAATATTTTTTAGACATAAATGAGAAAAGGAAAGTAAAACAAGGATTAGTTAGATTAAAAACCAAAGAGGATAAAGGTCTAACTGACTGCCTCAATGGATATTTATGTTCAGTATTTACAGATGAAAATTAAGGAAATGGACCTCAGTTAGGAAAAAGGACAAATGAGTAATTTGTTACATGTGAGTTTACAGAGGAAGAGGTTCTATTTATACTGTCAAAAGTAAAGACAAATAAGTCAATGGGGCCTGATAGCATACACCCAAAATTTATTAAAAGAGCTTAGTGGTGTACTAGCAAAACCATTAACATATTTATTTAACCAATCATTGTTAACAGGGGTAGTCCCAGAAGATTGGAAGTTAATGTTGTGCCCATTCACAAGAAAGGTAGTAGGGAGGTGTCGGCCAACTATAGGCCAGTAAGCCTTACTTCAGTAGTGGAGAAAGTAATGGAAACCATGTTAAAGGACAGGATTGTTGAACATTTAAAATCACATGGATTTCACGATCAGAGACAACATGGGTTTACTTCAAGGAGATCATGCCAAACTAATCGTATTGATTTTTTTCATTGGGTAACTAAAATAACAAATCAGGGTGGTGCAGTAGACATTGTTACCTAGATTTCAGTAAGGCTTTTGGCCCTGTTGCTTATCAATAAACTGCAATCTTTAAGTTTAGATTCCAATACAATTGAATAGGCAAGGCAGTGACTGAGTGACAGGCAACAGAGGGTTGTAGTCAATAGAGTATATTTGAAGCATGGTCTTGTCACCAGTGGGGTACCTCAGGGATCTGTACTTGGACCCATTCTCTTTAATATTTTCATTAGTGATATTGCAGAAGGTCTTGATGGGAAGGTATGTCTTTTTGCTGATGATACTAAGATATGTAACAGGGTTGATGTTCCAGGAGGGATAAGCCAAATGGCAAATGATTTAGGTAAACTAGAAAAATGGTCAGAGTTGTGGCAGCTGACATTTATTTAATGTGGATAAGTGCAAGATAATGCATTTTGGACATACAAACCCAAGGGCAGAGTACACAATATGTGATAGAGTCATAATCTCAACATCTGAGGAAAGGTATTTAGAGGTAATTATTTCAGATGACTTGAAGGTAGGCAGACAATGTAATAGAACAGCAGGAAATGCTAGCAGAATGCTTGGTTGTATAGGGAGAGGTATTAGCAGTAGAAAGTGCTCATGCCATTGTACAGAAAACTGGTGAGACCTCACTTGGAGTATTGTACGCAGTACTGGAGACCATATCTCCAGAAGGATATTGATACTTTGGAGAGAGTTCAGAGAAGGGCTACTAAACTTGTTCATGGATTGCAGGATAAAACTTACAAGGAAAGGTTAAAGGATCTTAACATGTATAGCTTGGAGGAAAGACGAGGCAAGAGGGATATGATAGAAACATTTAAATACATAAAGGGAATCAACACAGTAAAGGAGAAGACTATATTTAAAAGAAGAAAAACTACCACAACATGAGGACATTGTCTTAAATTAGAGGGCCAAAGGTTTTAAAAAAATATCAGGAAGTATTACTTTACAGAGAGGGTAGTCGATGCATGGAATAGCCTTCCAACTGAAATGGTAGAGGTCAACACAGTGAAGGAGTTTAAGCATGCGTGGTGTAGGCATAAGGCTATCCTAGCTATAAGATAAGGCCAGGGACTAATGAAAGTATTTGTAAAACTGGGCAGACTAGATGGGCCGAATGGTTCTTATCTGCCATCACATTCTATGTTTCTATGTTTCATTGTAACCCCAGCCATATCTACTAATAGAAAAATATAAAATTTGGTTGGAAAACTATAGTATCCCATAGTTCAGTCTTTCAAATATCTTTCTTATTCATTTGATCCAAAACAAATTCCAAAAATTAAATATAAAAGTAATTGTTGAGCTTCCAAAAAGGGAAAAAGTACTTATCTATTCAAATATTGCAATCATAATTCGTCCAGATACAAAACCTTTAGCAATAATATTAAACTTAACCTATTCATTTTACAGTTATATAAAGCCATATTTGCACACATATCTTCATCCTTTCTCCTGTTTTTTTGTTCTCCCACATCCTTCTAAAGCACATTATCACCCTCAGTGGCGGAACTACCGCAGTCGCAGGGGTCGCAGCTAGGACCAGACCCATCACTCCAGGGGGTCCGGCCACCCTGCGGACCCCTGCGACCACCGTGCCCGCTGGATTTAACCACCAGTGCCAATTTTAAGGGGTCCATCAAGTTGCCCATGCTGTTACTGGACCCCAGGGAAAGTCACCCTCCTGCACCTAAAAGGTAGGAAGCAGGAGGATGACTAAACCATTTCATATGTGTGTGTGTTTGTATGTGTCTGTATATGTGTGTGTTTGTATGTATGTGTGTGTGTTTGTGTATGTGTGTCTGTATGAATGTGTCTCTGCATGTGTGTCTAAATGTGTGTCTGTCTGTGTCTGTCTGTCGGTATGTGTGTATGTCTGTCTGTATGTATATGTCTCTTTGTGTGTGTGTTTGTATGTATGTGTCTGTATTTATGTGCGTATGCATGTTTGTATGTATGTATGTGTGTGTATGTCTGTCTGCGTGTCTATATGTATATGTCTGTGTGGATGTGTGTTTGTATGTATGTGTGTGTATGTCTGCCTGTGTGTCTGTCTTTATGTATCTGTCTCTGTGTGTGTATGTCTGTGTTTGTATGTATGTGTCTGTATGTATGTGTCTGTGTGTGTGTGTATTTGTGTGTGTGTGTGTTTGTATGTATGTATGTGTGTGTCTATATGTATGTGTGCCTGTATGTGTGTGTCTCTGTGTATGTGTGTGTGTGTGTCTATGTGTGCCTGCATGTGTAACTGTTTGTATGCATGTGTGTGGGGGGGTTGGGGGCGCATGGGAGGGTGAGGGTAGACTTTGTGGAGGTAGCGGGGGGTAGATGTATGGGGGTGTGGCGGGGGGCTGCCCAAGTCATTTTTCGCACTGGGGCCTGTGGTTTCTAGTTACGCTTCTGATCATCACATACCATTTTCCCTTCACAATGCCCAACCCACATTTTCTCTTGACTCCCTTTAATGTCATGTTTTCTCCTTCACTCTTTCTTATCTCCCTAGGTCTATTTCCTGACCCAATCCTTTAGACACATTTCCTGCCTAATTCCCTTAGACACATTCCTCCCTCACTCTTGCCGGTTTGAGCTCCTCCTTCATTTCCCTCCACTCAATGGAAAGTAAGCTTAGATAATTATGATCTTCAAGCTTTTAAAAGTGTTCTAGTCATTAACAGTTGACAGCTCTGTGTGAAAAAATACATTTTATACTGTAGAAGCTAATTTGCTAGAAAATGTATAGATGAAAAGACATTCTTAGCTTTCGTTTTGGTTAATATAGTGCACTATACTAAAGGTCATTAGGACAAAGATCTAAACATGCATTTTTGAAATCTAAATATACTTGGATCTATAATTTTGATGACCGTTTGACTCCATACATAGAGCTAACCATATAACTTTTTTCATTGTTTGGGTTTCTTGCTAGACAAAGCAATTCTCTTAATTCTCTTCAGGTTGGCCCATTATCTAAGTTGAAACTACAGTGAGTCAAATAGGTCCTTGTGTTCAAAAGGATTGTATTGCTGTAGTTAGGGTTGTATAAAAATAGGTCAACCAAATTGGAGACAAATTGCAACCAAAACGTAACCAAATGACAGCAAAAATAAAAAAAAACGTCTCTAGATGGTTGATTGCTATCCTCCTGGGAACCAAGGAAAGAAATGTCTTGCAATATGCCATGCATTTTTGATGAAAATGAAGTTCTCAGCATCCCAGCCTATCACATGGCATATCACTGGAAAACCAGTATGTCCTCTTTACAATACAGCAGGGATTGATAGAGTAGCTCAAACTAAATAAAAGGAGATGCATGTGAACAAAATATCCAGTACAGAGGACACACGTTAATGAGCAAGGTCTCAGGAGGTTAAAGGGTATTAGGATGACTTTGATTGTAATAGGGTGTTAATCACTTAGAATTAGTTGTGCCCTTTATCAGGGTAGTTGGTTCAACCAAATGAAAATCATTTGTTTTCTGTCCGGTTACAGAGATGTTGTGAGTAGCCGAATTTGTGAAAGTATACAGAGATTTGGCTGATTGTATCAGCCAACTGAATGACAGCAAACTGAAAGGGTGAAAAAAAATGTGAAAAGCCAAATGGGTTAAATTAGCTTAGAACAGATGGTTTTTAACAACTTAACGACATTCATCTCTTAGCAAATATCCCATAGTGCTGGGGTGGGCAACCTTCAGCACTCCAGCTGTTCTGGACTACATGTCCCTTGATGCTTTGCCAGCATTATAACTGTAAGAGCATTATGGGGGATCTACAACATCTGGAATCATAATTGATTGTACAATTAAACCCACTGGGAGCAGCAATCATATTCACCTTTTTATGCAGGAAAAATGTCCAAACTCTTTCTGTTAAAATCACACATATATGGACCATCCTGCTTCATTTATTTTAACGCACAAATTAACACGAGTGACAATCTTATATCATTGAAGCAATGTTATTCTTTTAAACAATGCTTGTTCATTTTCTACATTACTGTCACAGTAGTCATCAACCAAGGATATTTTCTACAACGCATGTCTGTGTGAAATACCCAAATCATCCTTTGTTCCATTATGTCACATTATTTCACTATATTAGTATTTTTTTTATTTGCCAATATATACATTCACATTAATCTTGTACATGCTACTGTAAACCAATTTTTCCTAGTCTGACCATTTTCTAAACACCATGATGATAAACCTCTATGATATGGCAGGTTCCGCTAGTGAACAACTCAAAATGTTCTAATTAGTGCTAAAAGGCTCTGCTACTTTCCTCTGATGTGAGTATGATAGGAGAGATGCCCTATTAATCTCACCGTATCACTGGAGAAATAAGGCTGGCAGAACTTTATTATGAGAACACACATTCCTACATGCAAATCATGATTCCCTTGGCTCCCTAAAATGCTAGAACAATTTAAAACTTGGACATCTTAAGGAAAGATGCGGGCACACAACAATGAAGATAAATGTCAGCTAAGCTGTTGAATTCTAATTAAATGATTATGATAGTTATACAAGAAATATATAAGTTCACAACTTATATATGGATACCGATAGAATAGCAAGGATCAGCAAAGAAAATTTCTAACTAGAATACATATGATTATTATAGTCAAAAACAATATCATTTATTCTTTTAAGTGAAAGAATTGGTAAATTTAGGTCACGATATCCAAATTGGAATAACTCTTTAAAGGACCACTATAGTGCCAGGAAAACACACTTGTTTTCCTGGCACTATAGTGCCCTGAGGGTGCCCCCACCCTCAGAGTCCCACTCCCGCCGGGCTGAAGGGGGAGGAAGGGAGTAAACACTTACCTTTCTCCAGCGCTGGGCTCCCTCGGTGCTGGAGACTTTCCTCCTCCTTTCCCCGTCATCGGCTAAATGCGCATGCGCGGCAAGAGCCGCGCGCGCATTCAGCCAGTCTCATAGGAAAGCATGTGAAAATCACAGTGAGAAGCGCGGTTGCGCCTCTAGCGGCTGTCAATGAGAAAGCCACTAGAGGCTGGATTAACCCTAAAGTAAACATAGCAGTTTCTCTGATACTGCTATGTTTACAGCAGACAGGGTTAATCCTAGATGGACCTGGCACCCAGACCACTTCATTAAGCTGAAGTGGTCTGGGTGCCTATAGTGGTCATTTAACATAGTAATTTTTTCACGTTCACCTGTGTAAGCATTACATTTGCAGTTATTTGTCAATTCTCCATAATTCAGGTTTAGTGAATAAATACCAATGTTTAATATACAGACAAATGAAATTATTCATAACGTTGGCGGCAGAATCATTAAAGAAAGTCTGTGTCCTTGATGGGGTTTTTGGGCATTAGTTATTTATTAGACTCAGCAGTCATGTAAGATATTGTGCTAAGAATAAGGTTTAACAGTTGTCTGTAAAAAGTTTGATCATACATATCAGAATAAAGACAAAATAAAACCAAAATCTCATCAACAAGTGAATACAAAAACCAGGGACAGGTACTGGGAGACAGAGCAGTGATATGACAGAAGACCAAAATCCGTTGGTTCCGAGTCGGCAAAAAGGGGTCAATAGATAAAAAGAAGAAAGGCAAAATTGAGCTCGGAGAGAAAAAGAAACAAACAGATCAAACAAACAGCATAGAATATGAATTGGATGAGAACTTCTTAGAGGAAGAAATTATATTACAGTTCCAGCATATGTAAATGTTCAAATTTTAATATTAACATTTTTGAATTTACACATTTTTCAACTGTGACAAAGCATAGATACCTCACAGCAACCAAAATTAAATATATGTTTTACGCTATGGTAAGTATGAGCAGAAGCAGATTACAAAACACTCCGAGCATTAAAATCCAGGAGGGGAAAAAAAATAAAAGATTGCTTTTAAGATATTACATTTCATGCTTTTAGACCTCACAGATTTGGTTAAGAAGTATTTTATAAAAGATTATTCAAAGTAGAAAAGCAAAATATATATAGAAATATATTTTTCGCATTTGCAAACTCTGTTGATGTAATGTTTTAAGTGAAAATATGAAAACAAATGCACATACTACTGTGTATATATTATGATGCATTTGAAGCATATTAAATGCTATTTATCTTTTAAAACAAGCAAAATTAAATAAATAAGAAAACATTTTATCTTGTCCTCTTTTTTTTACTTTACCTTTTTGTTTTTTTTAATCACATACTTTCTGCTTATTTTCATTACGGGAAGGGAGTTTAGAACTGTATACTCACTACACAGCTCAGCCAATGCTTCTCACATTCTCAAAATCCAGTCAAGGAACTGCACTTATCCATGTATAGACTTGGGTAAAACTGAACCAAGTGCCGGCACCAGGAACAAATATTAGTTTGTAATCAAAGGGAAAAAGGTCCAGGCACTCCCCCCAAAAGGTCTTTTTCAAGCTTCTAAAAGATCTTTTGGATGAAACGTTTCTGCTGGACATTTTGCTGGGCATTGATCTTGTGGAATGGCTACTATTTAGAAATTAGAAATTCACACTGTACCTAACACATGTAGCACTACAGCTCCCAAGGTGCTTTGCATGCCTTTAGAATGCTTTAGAAAGACAAAGCATCATGGAAGCTGTAGTTTAAAAACATCTGGAGATCTACCTTTTGGACACCCATGCTCTACATCCATAATGGCTTCTTGTCAAAACAGTGGAAGCCATAATGAGTGTACTGTACATGGGTTGATTGGTAATAGTAATGATTTTAAAAAGGGATGCCTTTTAACACAAGAATGCATGTTCCCTTTTTCACATAGGCAGAAGATGTGGTGGACTTAACAATCACAACTGACAAAACAGAAATACCATAGTACGGATGATGATTAGTGAGTGCCAGAGAGGGAGTAAGGTTAAAAACAGCAATTCACTTTAAAGTTTAGATATGCTTTGCCTACAGACAGAAATTACTTTTTCATTGTGGTTTTTAGGAAAACAAATCAGAGCAATAAACAAATAGTGTCTCTGGAGAGCAGACCACACAGATCAGACTCGAGTCTACACGTTTCATTTGTAGCAAATCTTTTCTTGAAAAGTTTTCTACAAATGAAACATGTAGACTTGTGAGATTTTTGTGTAGTCCACTATCCCGAGGCACTATATGTTTGTGGCTCTGATTTTCTTTGTTTTTTTTTAGGAGCCCCAGGGGTAATACAAATGATTGATTTTAATGTTCTGATATCCCTATTTTGTGTGTGAAGCTGCTGGTGTATTTAGGATTGACCACCCTTAAGGACACTGGATTGTGAGTGCTCGACTTTTCCAGTCCATTATTGATTTATTATCTGAATAGTAATCTCTGCTTTGGTATTACGAGTACAACAGTATTGCTGGTACACACTACTTAGTTGACAAACTGCCACAAGTGTGAGTGAATCTTTTATTTCTGTAAATGCATTTTTAGGAGGCTGAATTCCCATAAATGATATCAGATTCCTCAAAACTATGTTGTTAACCATTTTCATTTTTTTTTGTCATTTCAGATCCTGTCTGATATATTGTAAGATAAGGCACACCAATAATAACATATAATAGTATAATATTGACTTACAAGTTTTCAGATTTTACAAATAACTACTTTTTTTTTTTTACATGTATGTGATTGCTATTAATGTAATGTGTGAATTATAGCTGCTCTATTTTTTGTACCTTTGGTCCATAATAAAATTCTTGAAAGATGAATTTTAGGATAAAAACAAAAACCTAAACATAATAAATGTTTTAAAAACAACAACATTATTTCAATTGTGTTTGAACTTTTGGATAATGGTTTCAGAAAAATCAATGTAACAGTGACTTCCATTCATGTCTGTTGATAAGTCAGATAAAACACAAAGCATTCAAACTGTGATCGCAAGCGCGAATGGAACAGAATCTAAAAGACAAAAGCACTCAGGCCTTAACAATGTGTAGCACTGGACACAGCTCAAGAAAACATGCATTAAGCCCTTGGAATTGAAAAGGAAAAGTGATAACCGGAGGCCGGTTTTAGATCCTAACAATGAACATGGTTGAACAGAACGTGAATACAGAGTTGACGATAGGATACAAATATACCCAATTTAGAAGAAAATCACAGAAAACATAAACACCTCACTAACACCTAAGCACCAAAGCACAGACAGTTATATAACAGCCAACTTTATAATTTTGGTTGAACATTGACTGTTATCACACTCCAGGTAAAATTCCCAACAAGTCTTGCAGGAATCTCAAACTCCGGCTCACCAGATGTTAATGGCATACATCTTTTGTGTCATTTTACCCCATTCCCTATAGCATGTAAGCTCATTGAGCAGGGCCCTCAACCCCTCTGTTCCTGTGTGTCCAACTTGTCTGTTTACAACTACATGTCTGTTCGTCCACCCATTGTAAAGCGCTGCGGAATTTGCTGGCGCTCTATAAATATCATAATAACAATAATAATAATAACACAGGTTATGAGTAATGTTTATTCTGTGATGTCATTTACAGAGAAGTAACAAATCCCCTATATTATGGTTATGCAAACACTATTGTCGAAGATCACACGGGTATTGTTTACAGAGCAGAGATTGTTGCACCAGCCATGTAGCTATTGTAAAGATGTTCTGTGGGTAGTCATGGAGATAGACTGTTAGATTCTTCATAGAGATATTAGATATACAAGCCTTTATATCTTTTATATAATGTGTACAAAACAGGAAATGTATATGTCCTGCTTGCCGTCAATACAGGTCAGCTTTATGTAATGAGTACCTCATTGCTGATCTGGGCACTCTGACTTGAGTCTAAGCGAGACTTGTGTACTGATCTCTCTACGTATTCTCTTGTAACTCATTAAACATTACTTTGAGTTTATCTTGTAGATTTTAAGGGGAGAAATAATAATAAAAAAAACATTCTGTTAGTTGAGAAAGACATTCAATACCTTTAATTCCATGCCTCTGATCCTTTTAAAATGTCTTTCTATGACATGATAGTGCCTTAGGCCCAATGATTCTTATATTATATATACTACCATATTGGCCACAACCTAAGAGTATTTAATACACTTTTAAGCAAAGAATAATTAAGATGGTGCAGGGGTCCATAGGCAGAATACCAGTTTACCCTCCCACCCACGTCATTCTTCATGGAGGCACAGATAATTGATTAAAATTAATGGTAAAAGTTATTTTTTTTTTTGTTAAATCGCATGTTGATTTTTGGCAAAAATGCACCATTATGCAAGATAAATTAGTAAGTTAAAAATTTAAGTTTATTGTATTGATACAACAAGACTGACTTATGAGTATGCTTTATGTTGTGTGCGCTAAATTATATAATAAAAACCTTGAAAAATACATGTTGTTAGCAGTTCTATGATCTATTGTATCTATGATGATCCATCTTGATAATAATTATACTCATTAAATCAGACAACTAAACGCACCCAGACCAGTGGTGTATCCTGGTTTTGTGCTGCCCTAGGCAGGACAAAACTCAGGCGCCCCCCCTCCCCCCGCGCCCCCCCTCCTCCCGCGCCACCCCCACCCAACCTTTCCCCCCGCCCCGCATACTAAATACACACACACACATTCACTGACAGATACGCATACACTAGCTAACAGAAACACACACACACTAACAGACACACTCACACTCAGTAACAGACAAACACACTCACTAACAGACACACACTAACAGACACACACTCACTCACTAGCAGACACACACACTCACTAACATACACACTCACTAACATACACACACAGTCAGACACACACAGTCAGACAGACACACACACTAACAGACACAAACACTAACAGACACAAACACTAACAGACACACACACTAACAGACACACACACTCACTAACATACACACACAGTCAGACACACACACACACTAACAGACACACACACTAACAGACACACACACACACACACACTAACAGACACAGACACACACTAACATACACACACACTAACAGACACACACTCACCCACCCACATTAACACATTTTTGTAAAATTTATTTTTAACACTTTTTTTTTATTTATTTTTAACACATTTTTTTTTTAATTTATTTTGAACACATTTTTTTTTTAAATTTATTTTTAACACATTTTTTTTATATTTATTTTTAACACGTTTTTTTATATTTATTTTTAACACGTTTTTTTTTAATTATCCCCCCCCTCAGCCTCCTTACCTTTGGGAATGCTGGGGAGGGGGGGTGTCTCTTCTTCCCTGGTGGTCCAGTGGCTGCTGGGCGATCGGGCGGCACTGCCTGCCTGGCTGGCGGGCGGGCGGGTGGCCGGCCGGCGAGGGAGCACTTCTGCTGCTCAGCTCCCTCGCGCGCCTCAGAGTGAGGCTGGGAGCCGGAATATGACGTCATATTCCGGCTCCGCCTCCGACCCTCACTCTGCGGCTGGCGAGGGAGCTGAGCAGACAGCTCAGGGGAAGTGCTCCCTCGCCGGCCGCCCGCCCGCCAGCCAGCCAGGCAGGCAGGCAGGCAGTGCCGCCCGATCGCCCAGCAGCCCGCCGGCATGTCTGTTAGCCGCAAGGCTAACAAGACATTTGCCTTGGGCATTTGGGGGCGGCTTTTTTTGCCGCCCCCTGGAAAATGCCGCCCAAGGCAAATGCCTTGTTTGCCTCGCGGCTAATACGCCCCTGACCCAGACCACTTCAGCTCCCCTTAACCCTGCAATGTTAATTATCACAGTTTCTGGGCTAAGACTGCCTCTAGTGGCTGTCAATCACACAGCCACTAGAGGCACTTCCTGCTTGTTAGGTAACTTTTGTTTGCCTAACTGACTCTGGACACCCTCATGCTCTGGATGAGAACATATATCCCCATAGGAAAGCATGTCGGAGGAGGTGAAGCGCTGACCCAGCTCTGAGAGAGATTGATGCTGGAATTGGGTAAGTACAGTAAGGGTGTATTAAGCCTTACAGCAGGGCTGTCCAACCTGCGGTCCCCCAGATGTTGCTGAACTACAACTCCCATGATTCCCTGGCTATCTGTTTAATTGAAAGAATCATGGGAGTTGTAGTTCAGCAACATCTGGACAGGCCTGCCTTACAGTGTGGGGAAAGGGTGTGGGGGAGCTATAGTGCTAGGAATACAGCTTTTAATACCTTGTCCTGGCAATAACCTGGGAGATGCACCTTGGGCTGTTCCCTTTCCAGTGAAAAGTCTGGATGTTCGCAGCATCTACACAGGGGTCTATTGCCTAAACATTGATATTGTGTTAAACATTTCTTCAAAGAAACATCTTGTGATAAACAATGTGTTGTCAATGAGTGTTTAATGATCAGACTGCGATGGGAAGTCCATGCGTATCTCTGAATACAGGATTCATTTGCCTTTTTCTTTTTCAAACGGCTGTAGTTACACACAGTCGTATAAAATACCTGGCTATATACTGGGACGGAACGTGGATAAACTAGCAAACTGTAGAGATACTTGCCAGAGTTATTCACTAAAAAGGGAATTGTTAGGAATGGTACATTTTAGACAAAATGACCATATAGGAAAAAAAACTCCAAATCAGCCACAGTATTTTGACCTCAAATATTAAATTTCCTCTCAAGTCTTGACAGATTAATTAATAAACCGCCATGGTTTTCTCCTCTGTCTGTCCATCCGTCCGTCCATCTGTCCATCCATCCAGTTTAGTAGATACCATAACATTTGTTAAAGGGAGCTACATATTTCTGTTAGTTAAAAAAAAATTTTAGCAACGAAAAGTTTCAATTATAAACCGAATATAGCCATGTAAAACGTGTGTGATGTTTAGAAGTGTGTGCTTTGTGTAGACTACCATTTACAAAGTTTCTCTCAACTAAAATCTATTTTCCCCTTTTTTGTGTCCCATAAACTCTCTAAGCCTTTAATATGTTTTGAAGCACTATCATGCTGACAGTAGTAAGTACATAAGGACATAAAACACAGACACAAAACTTTAATTTTAACCTTCAACGGTGTCATGCTGACCATCACCAAACACTAAGTGCTGCATCAGTCTTTCATACGTTGTGCTATCAAAGACAGACATATTTCTTGCATTTGTCTCTGTGATTGCAGCTCGATGTCTCAGTTTCACCTTTGTCAATGTTTTTATTTATGAGCTGTAAATGGGACCAGGCTTATTGAGATTGCTAAAACAAATCAGTTTTACAAAGCGGAATCACCGGAAAACATGCTACGCTCTGCTATTTCAATATTTGCTTCTTAGACGGTGGACACATCTTTTTTAACATAAATGTTAAAAAAAAAATATTTTCCACTATAAAGATCATTTTGATCAGTTTTCCTTTAAATTACATCAGGGACATAGGATTTTACTCTTATTCATCAAAGCTGTGTAGCAGGATGTTTGGAGACAATCCTGATTTTTCTATCAGGTTACAATGATTTATGCAACTTAAACTGAATGTTTGAGTATTTAAAATCAATTCCACATCCTGTCTCTTTTGATCATTAAAATTTAAATAGGTTCCTGTACATTTACTTTTGCTCCTGCTTTAGGACCAATGGAATTCTAAGTTCCTTCTTAGCAACAACAATACATTTAACATTTTATCCCACTATCAATTTAAAATGTACTTTTACTTTTACATTTCCTATGTATGTCTACAATGCTTAAACATATGATTCCATTTAATTAAATGTAGATAAAAGTGTATTTAATGATGAGAATCAGTTTTTTATATATTTATTTTTTGCTTTCAAGACATCAAACTATTTATTCACTAATATGTTCTTTTTGCTTTAAATATGTGTATTGAGAAGCAAATTGCAAATGATATGAAATTGCACAATTGTTTTATTTGAGAATTTTCCAGCAATTAATTCACCACAATATCACTGTTTAGTGAATACTCCTGAAGAAGAAAAAAAAACCCTGATTTCTACCCAGTCCTTTGCGGTGCTGTTTGGTCAGCACCCCTCATTCATTGAACTCGAATTTTCGATTGTAAAAAAGGGACACTAAATTCACCCAGATCACTTCATCTCACTTAAGTTGTCCGGGTGGTCCTGTCATTTTAACCCTGTAATGTCAAAAATTGCAATTTAATGGAAACTGCAATTATACGTTAAGGGTTAAACATACCTCTAGTGGTCGTCTTCTAGAGGATATTGTGCAAGAGAACATTGAACATCATCAAATACAGCTTATTGCAAAAGTCTTAAATCCAATGCTTTAAGCAGCATTAGACTGGATGCACACATGCAGCATTCGACCTGTGTGCACATCTCATCCCCAATGCTTCTCAACGAAAAGCACTCGATTGGACCAGAACCCTCATGGAAGGTCGAGGACATTAAGAATTACATTTCTGTACTTTTAGTTTGTTTTGGTCTTAGAAGCCCCAGACTTGCTAAAGTTGTCTATATCAATATTCTCATTACACATCTTTCATGTAACAGAGTTTTGATATCTACAGAGCTGTCATTTTAAAAGTATTGTTTCCAAAATAACGGTAAAAATGAGGTTATTTCTCACAATATTTTTAAAGCAAGATCTAATAAGGGCACTGTACTAAACCAAGTTTGGGAAATAGGCCAACCTGATCTACAGCTCACACAGTTCATTTATACTCTGCTTTCATACTCTACCGCTCTACTATTATATGTACGGAAAATGGGAAAGGTGCACAATGTGTTCTAATGAATCAAGAATTTGGATAAATTAATTAGTAGTATTTTCACTGTCTCAGGTATATTCAGTAGCCAAAACACATATATATGACAGATAGAAAGATAGCTAGCTAGCTAGCTAGATAGATAGATGATAGACAGACAGACAGACAGATAGATAGATAGATAGATAGATACATAGAAAGATAGATAGATAGATAGATAGATAGATAGATAGATAGATAGATAGATACCGTTGATTACACAGACAGAAAGACAGATAAATAGACAATATTTAGATCAACTATTTAGTAATGTAGAAAATCTAGGATTAATAAATACTATTAACACTATATCAGATAAAAACTCTTAAAGGTATGTTAACTTTGTTTATTGTTAATTTGGAATAATCTTGATAATAAATCATTAAATATTTGGCTTTCTTTTTTTAGCTATGTCACCATTTTTTTTGCTACCCTGCTCAATTTTATGAGTTTTGTATCTGTAGCTTAACTTATTGTCATGTATATTGATGTATAGTACTTAAGCATCATATAATACTATTAGTAATTTTACCAAAATTTATTTTTTAAAAATCTGTAAGAAGAATTGAAATGTAGAAGTATGATGACAGTGGTCTTACTGGTGCAAAATTAGGGCTCATTATAAGAAAGATTTGTGATCTCATTTTTTTTACTTATTAGTTTTTACTAAAAATTTAGAACATATATGTAATGTTTTGACCTTTCAAGCGGATATTCCAGATTTTAAAATTGCTATTTTAGGTTTAGGAGAAATAGTACCCAAACAAATTATGTCATGTACAGAATACCCAACATGCAGTAGTTGAAACCACACTATTCTAAGATACAAAAGATTTAAGTATATTACAATTGCAATTAGTTATAAAGCATCAACATATTTTGGAGCCCTGTAAAATAAGAAACAAGTCAAACATTTAATTCTAACAAAACACAGATGACATACGAGAAAAGTAGTTGAACAGGGTCAGTCTTTAGAGTGACTAGGCTTAATGCTGACAGAGAGGTACATTTTAATAGAACAGGCATTCCCAACCCAGTCCTCACGTACACCCTAGTATTCCCTACCAGTTCAGGATTTAAAGATTACCCTGTTGTGTCTAACATGTTTTGGGTTTTTTCTTTTAACAACACCTTAGACACAACTGTGTAATCCATAAATCCTGGACTGATAGGAGAGTTGGGGCCTTGGTTGCAATAGAATATCCAGAGGCAAAAGTCCATGGATCCCAAAAGATAGACGGAATGGTATGCCAAGCTGAGTCGGGAATAACAGAAATCAGAACAGTAAATAAAAACTGTGTAAAAAATCAGTTTAACCAAATCACTATAAATGCACTATTGCGACAGGAACCACAACAAAGCAAAGGGTTTCAGGACTTGAGGTGTTTATATAATGATTGGTGCTAGAGTAGCATCTTGTGACAAGTCCCCTGCGTGTTCACACTGTCAAATGCAAAAGAGTAATAAGCGCTCTCTTCTCAAGGGTGAGTAGCAGTTCACCAACAAGGTGTTCCCTCTACCTTGTGATAAATGGACAGATAAAATAGAAAGGTGAACAGCGCTAAAGATCAGAAAATGTACATAAGTTTAGTAGAAATACTGGCCAGCGGAGTAACTTAAAAAAAAGAGAAACAAAAATACAAATAATGGTACAGTATGTATGAAAGATATAATTCCACAAGAACAAAGGTGTTATATTCACACTCACACTTTGAGATGCTATATCAGCTCGGTGTTAAGAGCCTGGACGGAATAATCCCCGTCTATGGATTTCTTGAGGTTCAAGACCGTTGGTGAATTTATAGGTGTGAGTATTCGTTATATGAAAAACAAGAGTAAAATACGCCACATGGTATAGTACGTAAATAAAAATATTGTAGTAAAAGTAGATGATCCTACTTACATATGCTAGAGCAACGACCTGCTCTAGTTTGGAGAATTTTAGGTGGAATAATCCCCACCTCGGGATATAGTGGACCCAGGTATAGCAGCAAAGCAGTATTAGATAGGAAGGAGGACAAGAGAAATGACTGGATAGTTTAAAAAATATATATACTTTAATACAATAAGTAAAAAGTGAATAATAAACTATAAAACCAGTCCTGTATAAAAGTCCAAAATTCTTCCTCACTTGACGCGTTTCGCCGAAGCTTTCTCAAAAGTGAACTTTTTTTAAGTTACTCCGCTGGCCAGTATTTCTACTAAACGTATGTACATTTTCTGATCTTTAGCGCTGTTCACCTTTCTATTTTATGTGTTCACACTGTCGCTGGGATCACGTTGGTCATCCTTAGTTTGATGCTGGGTCATAGAGATATAAAAGTGGGTTCAGAGCTTCCAGCAACAGTCTCGATACCAGAATGATATGGGTATAGGAAAAAGAGGTGGTCTGTGGCAATATTGACTTCAGAATAAGGCAGGTGATAGGACTGCCTTTGTCAAAAAGGTAACCTTAGTCTAAAATATTCTATGGAGAGAATTTTTTTATGAGACTTGTAAACAGAATGACAATATCAAATGTATTTTAAGTACCGTACTAGGATACACATGTTTGTTTTTTTATATACAAAATCAACTAGCATTGAATCTTTATAACAGTTTTTGAAAGAACCCTTCTAGAATATCAATAAGAACAAAACACATAGTTAAAAAGAAATAGTTTATTGTATGAAAGAGTTTTTCTTTTTATACTAATGGACTAAGGTCATAATACACTTCGGTCATAATATCAAGTATCAGATCACTTCACTATAACTTATACATATACATACATCACCAAGATAGACATATACATCACTTCTCTTTCATAACACCCTTTAATACTCCATATTGTCGCATTTTAATTACACCCAGAATTTACAGAAACAAGATCATCAAAGTTGACACATTATCTCAGGAGAACATTTGCATCAAGTAACCAATCAGTTTGTTAATGAAAGAGAAACACTTTTATCATCAAGATCTTAGCTACGAGGTTTCTGATGCAATTATAGTGCCATCACAACAGAGAGACAGATGTTTTACAGGTTAATTATTCGATGTAACAACAAGAACTAAAGATTAATGCTTCTTTTTGCGTGGGCACATAACAAACACAAAGAAGAAAGTTATTTTACATTATGATAAAAGAGACATTCTGTAAATTAAAATCTTCAAATTAGTGATGCTTTCATAGATGTTTAAAAGCAAAGCTGCATATTGAAAGCATGAAAATAAGTTGTCAGGAACATAAATAATCATAAAACTTAGAAACACGGTTTATTTTTACTGACAGCAGTTTTGACAGCAAAAAAGGTTGATTATGGCCCGAGTAACATAGGTCTAATGGAGCTGAAGCTCCAGGTCCCACACATTGCAGTAGCCCAAAGCTGCCAGATGTTTTTATGTTGCTAATGCTGAATACATTTGTAATAGAATGTAGCCAGGCAGGCACAGACATCCTCCCTGGCCAGGCTGAACATAACATGAAGCACTGCCCATGTTATCAAAAGGTAGCTTTGGCACTGTATATTCTAATACGGACATTATATGTGCACCGATGAACAACTGGAGTGCCCAAAAGTGCCCACTGCATATTGCACATAGGGGTGGAAGTTCTTTCTTCCCATGGCCTAATGCACATGAGCCTTCTGTGATCTACATAATTAATTCATTGCTCCCGAACCCTCTCCATTAAGGCACACCTAACAGTCCAGGATTTAGGGATTTAGTTTAAAAAAAAAAAACTAAAAAAAAACTTAGACTCTAAGGTTTTGTTTTTTTTCTAAACACCTTAGACACACATAGGTAATCCCTAAATCCTGGACTGTTAGGTGTGCCATGAGGAGAGGGCTGAGGAGCACTGCTCTATATGACTCAATCCATATCATTCAAACTGTAAACTTTAGTACCCCTTCATCTCCTAGTGGATTTATCCATTCCCCAGCTTAGTTGTTAATGTTTTTTTTTTGTTTTGCCCTTGAAATTTACACTTTATAAAAGCAAATTGGGATGGTTTTAAAATGAGGCTGCAAAGTGTGAAGACTAGAAAGTCTTAATTATACTACACTAGGAGTTCTATTTTTCTTCTACTGTAGATTCTTTCTATGTGTATGCATTGTGAGGACTGGGAGGAGTCCTGTTGCTTCTTTCTACAGTTTGGAAGATTGTTTTATAGGTAAATTATTCAAAAGATTTTTTACCTGTACACTGCGTGTCTTTGCACTTTTAAAGAAAGGGTGATATTTTATATTGTGTAGGTCAATTAAATGCAATTTCAAGCAATTAGATCCATTTGCAATTAGATCCACTGTCGTTTTCAGCTCCAGTCCTATAAACTACCAAATATAATAAATATATGTAGATTTTAAATTTTCATACTATTTATATTTAAATCCAAGTCTGGGCCAAATAAGTTTAGGAAGTTCTCTTTATTTTTTCTAGAGAAGTTTATAAGCAAGCAACATATTAATTCTAATGCTTTGAGTTAAAAGCCCAGGTAATTAGAAACAAAAACTGCAATTAAAGAAGACAAGCAAATAATGAGTAATTGAATTTTTTTGAGAATCAAGACACATTGATACGGCTACCTTCTTACAATTGCTGCAGTAGTTCCCCAAATCAATATTTATGTTGCCACTAACTAGTTATCAGGCACTTAGTAATTGTTTTCTGTCAGCTATTCTGCTTGTCTGTTGTTTCATCTCTTTCTTTTCATTCTCCCAACTCATTTCAAATTCTAGGGCACACATTTTTTTTCTCTCTTCTTGACAATCATCTAATTTTCGGTGTACCTTCGTAATATATACAAGTGTTTTTTAATCTATTAACTCATAACTCTTTATTGTAAGCACTCATAGAGTAAAAAGTCACTACGAGAAAATCAAACAGACAAGATGTTTGTACAATCATTTTTTGTTTTTTATTTGTTGTCTCATAGCTGACATATTACCCATAGAGACACCATGTGGTCTCTCATATTGTAGATTTGGAACCTTAGTTTTATGCTATTTGTAACCATTTTTTTACAGTTTATGTTATTGATTTTTGTTTTGCAATTTTACATGCATATTATATTTTTTTGCAGTGTATTTTTAAACCTTATTTATACCACTATGATAAAAAAGTCTAAACTCTACTCAGCTACATCTTTCCATTTCCTGAGTACAAACATATTCCCTCTGTATATCCTTACCAGGTTTTTGTGAAGATCATAGGCGTGCGCACGGGGTGTGCCAGGTGTGCCTAATCCCTGCGGCACGCCTATGTATTGAGACCGGCAGGGGAGATCTCAGGATCCCCCCTGTTGGCTCATGCAGAGCCGGCGCTATCCAAACGCCGGCTCTGCTCTCAGCCTCCCTCCCCACCGACCCACAGGCAGTGAGGAAGGCAGGAGAGGACCGGCGGAGCTCTTGCCAGCAGCTCCGCCGGGTTCCTCTCGCGAGATCTGAGCGTTGCCGCGGCAACGCTCAGATCTCGCGAGAGTCAACTCTAGCCCTGCAAACCACTGGACTACCAGGGAAGGATGGCAGAACAAGGATCCCCCCTCCCAGGCATAAGGTAACAAGGGAGGGGGGATATTAACTGATCTGCCCCCACCTCCACTGGACCACCAGGGAATGTAGCAAGGAACAAGAATCCCCCCTCCCCACATAAAGTAAGAAGGGAGGGGGGATATTGAGTAATGTACCCCAACCTCCACCCCCCACAATCACCCACACACATACAGCACCCACACACATAAAGCACCTACACACATACAGCACTTACACACATACAGCACCTACAGACATACAGCACCCACAGACATACACAGCACCCACACACAGCACACACATACAGCACCCACAGACATACACAGCATCTACACACATACAGCACCCACAGACATACACAGCCCCCACATACATACAGCACCCACAGACACACACAGCACATACACACATACACAGCACCTACACACATACAGCACCTACACACATACAGCACCCACACACATACAGCACCCACACACATACACAGCACCCACACACATACACAGCACCAACACACATACAGCACCCACAGACATACACAGCACCTACACACATACACAGCACCCACACACATACACAGCACCCACACACATACACAGCACCAACACACATACAGCACCCACAGACATACACAGCACATGCACACATACAGCACCCACAGACATACAGCACCTACAGACATACAGCACCCACATACATACACAGCACCTACACACATACAGCACCCACACATGCAGCACCCTCACAAAAACACACAGCACCCTTACACACATTACACAAACAGCACCCTAACACACAGCACACAAAGAGTACCCTCACAAACACAAACAGGACCCTAACAAACACACACAGCACACTACCAGTACCCTCACACACAGTACATTAACAGCACCCTCACAAGTGCACACACACACGCAAAAAGCACCCTCACACACAGTACATTAACAGCACCCTCACAAGCGCGCACACACAAACACCCTCACCCACATAGTACACTACCAGCACCCTCACACACACATCACACTAACAGCACACACACACACACACATATGTATATATACACATATATATATACATACATACATACATATATATACGCGGCGTGTGCTTGTGCTTTAGGGTGCACACCCTAATGCAATAGGTTGTGTTATGGTACTTTTTGAGAGTAAACCAAAATGTTCAAAGTCTATCTGTTCCTGTCCAAATCAATAAAATTAAATTGCGTATATACGCTGAAGTAATTAAGTCTGACACACGAGGTTCAGGTTAAAATAACTTCGAGAAAGTTTATTGGCAAGTGAAGAAAAAGCGGGCGCGCAGGCCCTTTTAAGAGGCATTTTGCGTCATCATTGATTATTAGAATATCAGCAAATAAACATCATCAATTGGATTAATTGTTAAGTGACGGAGTTAGTGTCTTACCTATTGGTTAGTAAAATTAAGAGGTTAGTCCCGTGCCCACCCATCAGAGGTGGGATTATTCTGGACACGGGTGGGGGACAAGGGGGTCCTAAGCGTCATTTTACACGGTCAGTGATATCAGGCTTTATGTCCAGGTGCAAGGTCTCTTATGAATAGAACATTTCATTACTACTGTGTTCTGTGGCCTTCAAACTGTACTATCTTACAAGCTCTTAAGGAGTAGCCGGCAAGTCTTAAGGAGTAGCCAGCACCTCCTGGTACTTGTCCTTGAAGGAAACACGGTCTTTGTCTACTGTATTAATTGGGTTGAGAAGTTCAGTCACGTAATGTAGTTTTAAAATGAACAAGTTAAGTCATGAGGACAAAATGGAGGATTGAAGAAGTCAGGTTAGGAGGACAAAATGGAGGACGAAGTCACAGTATAAAGTTAAAATGGAGTTAGTACAATAATTCAATACAAGTACAATAAAGGTTTTTAATAATTCCACATCAGTCCCCCCTATGAAATGTTAGATTCTAAGAGATAAAACTTTATTATGTTAGTATCAGAAGACGTGTTAACCCAAAGGCACAGAAACCCCGTAGCTGCTAGCTAGATGTTAATGCAAAGTGCAAGGCTGTCCCTAGATCTGACCCTAATAGGCTAACCATCCGTCAGTATGGCTCTCGAACGCTTCACACCCAAGGGTATCCCATGGCAGCTAACCCACCACTTCTCCACATGGGGCCTTTACCATTCACTGACAGATGCTGTCCCTGAGCTAGTCCCTTCCTAGAATTCCTGCACTTTATCGACAAAAGGGAATGTTTGCAGCGGCAGACAGGGTGAGTTGATGTCTTGGAATTCTTGGTCATCAACTTCGAGATGGGTCAAAGTGGGTGCTGCTTGGTCAACAGTCTTCATGAGGGATTTTCTCAGACATGGGAGGACACAACAAAAGAGAAGAGCAAAAATAAAAAGAAAAATTAGTATAGCCATACCAATCTGCATTAAAGCCTTTTGCCATCCTGTCATCCAACCAAACCATCTTTCCCAGGGATCTTTTATCCCAGAATTCCTTTTTAACTCTTCAGACAAGTCATTTAATTTTTCTATAGCTAGTGTGACTTTACCATTAGGGCCTGTGTTTTCTGGGATATAGGTACAACATGTCATAGTGTCGGGTAAAATCTTACAAACCCCTCCTTTTTCGGCTAAGATCATATCTAGGGCCATTCTATTCTGGAAAGTCATTTGGGATGTGGCCTGCAACTGTTCGGCCAACCCCTGGAGGGCGTCTCTGGTGTAATTGACAAAACGCTGTTGATTATAATAAATGTAATTTATCCAATTTAGATTCTTGTTTGCGGTAACTATGGTAAAAATTGATTCAAATCCTGCAGCAACTTCATCCCTAGCTTTAAACTCATTGGGCACCCCCCTGGGCACTCCAATGGCATCAATATATACATGAGGATCAAAACTTCCTTTCACTGGGGCGTCACGTTTAACCTTAGTGTGGCTGAACTCATGGGTGTTGAGGTGTGTGTCAGAAATAATATGTATAGGCATAATGGCCTTAGTCAAAGTACACTCTCCCCACCATTCTGTGTCCATTCTGGATCTTAGCTGTAAATCCCCACACAACCAATAAATGTCCCCTAGTGACCTAGTGTGATGTTGCAGCAGACGTACAGGGATAGTTCTGTATGTAGCACAATAGCCTTTGGAAAAGTTACCCACAAATTTACCAATACCATCGTACATGGCATAGCAAGTGTAATTACCTTTATATACGGTAATACCATCAGGGGGTTTGACATCGTTGGCTAGGAGAGGATACTCCTTTGTCCATGCAATACATATGGATCTGTTAAAATTATAGTGATAGGCAAAAAGGCTTAAAATACATTCTTCTATATCTACAGGTAGGATTAAAGGTACGGTACCCAGGTGAGGCCGGGCACCTCCACACACGTAACATGCAGTTCTATTATGCTTATTAGCGTTATATTTCATCCATTCTAACCATAAATTTACATCATTAAAACCTGTTTCAGCGGCCATGGTATCTTCAAAAGTGGGGTTAGCAATGGCCATCATGTCTTGAAAGGTCTGGATATGAGGTTTTAATGGGTTAGGGACCATATGGGTGGCCCCTTGCCACTCAGAAGAGTTGCACATATCTTTAAGGTAGAAATGCCCTAACTTTTGGTAGGAACCCTTTTTCCAATACATTCCCATCACATACTGGTCTGCATCTGTTGGACTTGGATGCTCAATGTTAAGGATTAATTTCATTGGTGTACTCCCCCCAGGCTTTCTCAAAGTCATTCTCTGGAGGAGCGATCTACCATGATCATCTACTTTAGCTACGGCACTTTTTGGTTTGTAACCCCAGGCAGGCCCGGCATTCCACCCCGCCGCCCCCCAATGGTCACAATTGTGCCCCCATTGTTTGTCAACTACACAAACATATGGGTCTTTTGAATGAGGGATATCTCTATAGATGCTCTGGATTTGTGGTGTGGGAAATGGGCATTCTACAATATCACAATAGTCAAAGGTATAAGTAGCCACCTGGGTGCATGATGAATTATACCAGAAGGTGTACCCACTAATGTCTTTGGTAATGGCTACTTGCTGGGCCTTCATAAGGCTAATTAAGGAGAAGATGTACCAGAGATACATGTTTGTGCGATATTCGCTTCCTCTGGGGCAGGAGATTTCTTGCAGTGGGAAGCGTGGATCCAATTTGGCCTACCGGCCAATTTGACGGAGGTTGCGGTAATCAGGAGAACTTGGAATGGACCGTCAAATCTTGGTTCCAGGGTATTTTTCCGCACAAACTTCTTGACCAGGACCCAATCTCCGGGAAGTAGGTTATGGGAACCTGTATCCAATTCGGGATCTGGAATTGAAGAGAAAACTTGGGCATGTATTTTGTTTAGGACATTTGCAAGTTCAGTTACATAGTCTACTAAAACATCTGATTGGAGTTGCAACTGCTGCAGATAATAACAACCTAGTCTGGGTGCTGTCCCAAATAGAACCTCATATGGGGACAGTGAATGCTTCCCTCTAGGTGTGTGCCTAACACTAAATAGAGCTATTGGTAGGCTTTCTGGCCAGGGCATCTTTGTTTCTTGCGACATTTTTAACATTCTAGTTTTTAGGGTGCCGTTCATGCGCTCCACTTTACCACTACTTTGTGGGTGGTAAGGGGTATGGAAGGCTAGAGTCACCCCTAGAGCAGTCCAAATTTCTTTAGTCACAGTTGCTGTAAAGGCTGGGCCTTGATCACTCTCAATAACTTCTGGGAGTCCGAATCTACATATAATATCTGTAAGTAGGCGCTTTGCGGTTGTTTTTGCAGTGATATTGGCCACTGGGTAGGCTTCTGGCCAGCCTGAGAACATGTCCACTATTACTAGTGCATATTCATGGGGCCCACTCTTGGGCATTTGGATGTGGTCAATTTGAATTCGTTGGAAGGGGTACATGGGCTTTGCCAGGTGTTTCGCAGGCACCTTAATTGGTCTTCCTGGATTGCATTTTGCACAGATGACACAGGCCTTGCAAAAGCTATTGATCAATGTTGTGATTCCAGGTGCTTCATAATACTTCTGTATGAGGGCGGCCATCAATTCTTTTGACAGGTGCGCAGGCCCATGTGCCCATTGGACCACTGCTGGGTATAAATTTCTGGGAAGACAAAATTTGAAGTTGTTGTAATATATTCCGTCCTTTTGGACAGCTCCTTTCTTTTTCCATTTCTGGATTTCCTCAGGAGTGACTGCAGCTTGTTGTTCTTGTAAGATTCGCAAATCAGTAGGAAGAGTTTGTAAAGCAAAAATAGGGACTTCTTCTTCTTCTTCTTCTTCTTCCTGTCCGGACACTTCTTCATCCACTTCCTGCAAATCCCTGGCCGCTAATTTAGCAGCTTGATCAGCCAAATGGTTACCCTTTGCTTCATCTGTATCCAATTTCCCATGGGCCTTGACTTTCAAAACGGCCACCTCTTTGGGGAGTAGGAGGGCATCCATTAGCTCCTTGATTGCAGTGCAGTGTTTGACTGGTGTACCGGCGGTGGTAAGAAATCCTCTAGTCTTCCAAATAAGGCCGAAGTCATGTGCCACACCCAGAGCATATCTTGAATCTGTATAGATGTTAGCACGTTTTCCTTCGGAAATTTTGCATGCTGAAGTCAGAGCCTGTAATTCAGCTTCTTGCGCAGACATTGCTGGCGGTAAGGATGATGATTTAATGACTTCATCTGTTGTGGTTACGGCATATCCTGTGTGATATGTTCCTCCTTCATCGGCATATCTCGATCCGTCCACAAACAGGGTAAAATCCGGATCTGGTAATGGGTTCTCATGCACAGTTGGTAAGTGCACTGTTTCCATTTTCATCTGTTCAAAACAGTCATGAGGTGTTTCTGGGTCATAATCATTCTTTATGACTAGATCTTGGAATTCCTTCTCCAGGAAATGGCGTGGCCATGCTTCTAGAAGGTCAGTTGTTGGGTATTTGACAATACCATTTTCCTGTAGCTGTTCTTCGTTCATGGTGGCCCATAGTTTTGCCATAGGCCCAAGATCATTCCATGACCTTGTCTTCAACTTGGTAACAGGAATATGTGGGATAGCAGTATCCCAATGACGGTAAAGGTAGTTAAGTTGTTGAGGTAGCTGGATCAAGACCATGCTATTGCCTTCAGAGTCACAATAGAAGTCTTGTGCAGTGAGCTTTACATCGGTCCGGTGGTAAAGCTCATCTTCATAGCAAGGTTCAGGAGTAATGTTCGGTTTGTACCACATGGTACAGAAGGCGTGATCTGGGCCCTCACAGAGAGGTTTTTCGCCTTCATAAAATGTCAAATGTGGATGCATGACTTTCTTGATACATCCACAGAGCAGGTGAATGTAGGTTTCATCCGTGATAAATCCATAATAGATACCCCCCTCAGGGAGTGGAAGAAGAGTGGACGGATTAAGCACTTGACATCTTTGGATGGAAATGTTGTCAGGCAAAAGAAGATGACACTGTAGGCGCAGATGTCTGGCTGGAGACACGTGCTTGAGCTGGACTTGGTTGACGATGGCAGAGATGTCATGAGGGGCCAAAACAACCAGAGGGTGGCCAAGGACCAGGTCTGAGGTCCTTTCAATGAGTTCTCTTGCAGCAAAAACAGCCCTGAGACAGGAAGGAGTCCCTCTGGCCACAATGTCCAGTTGACATGAGAAATATCCAATAGGCCTCTGGCGACCTCTTAAGTCATTAGTTTGGGTGAGTACTCCTGTTGCGTGGCCTTGTCTTTCAGAGACAAACAATTTAAAGGGTTTGGAGTAGTCAGGTAGGCCCAAGGCAGGAGCAGAAGCAATGGCCCGTTTTAAAGCATCGAAATTGGCCAGGGCTTCATTGGTCAGACAGAACGGGTCGGACTTAAGAGCATCATAGAGAGGTTGCATAAGCAGAGAGGCTTCAGGGATCCATGCTCTGCAGTAGGAAATGAGGCCTAGGAAGGCATGAAGAGACTTTGAAGTCCTTGGAGGTGGAATGTCCAAAACAGCTCTCACCCGGTCCCGAGTAAGATGTCTGGTACCTTGAGATAGGCAATGTCCAAGGAAGATCACTGAAGATTGACAGAATTGTAGCTTGATGAGTGAAGCTTTGCATCCTTGTTCTGCCAAATAGCAAAGGAGACTAAGTGAACACCTTTCAGTAGTGGGTACATCATCTCCACATAGCAAGAGATCATCCACATACTGAAGCAGGACAACTTCTGGGTGCTCAGCTTGCCATGGGTCAAGGATGGTGCTCATGGCCTTAGCAAACTGACTTGGAGAATTTTGTGCCCCTTGGGGCATGACAGTCCAGGTATACTGTTGCATTTCATGAGTGAAAGCAAACAGGTATTGACAGGATGGGTCCAGTGGGACACTGAAAAAGGCATTGGCCAGGTCAATAACTGTAAAGAATTTTGCAGATGGTGGGACTCCAGAGAGCAGAGTATGAGGATTTGGTACAAGAGGGGTGTCCAGGACGGTAGCTTCATTAACAGCACGGAGGTCCTGGACCATCCTGTACTTCTCTGGTTCACCCTTTGGAGTTTTCTTTTTCACAGGAAATAACGGGGTATTGCATTCAGATTTACATTTTACCAGGGCACCCTTCTCTAAGAGTGCCTTGATGTGGACAGAAATTGCAGCGGACTGTGCTGGTTTTAATGGATATTGTGGTTTCCTTGGTAACTTAGCTCCTGAAATAAGCTTTACCACCACAGGGGGAACATTTAGGTGACCTATGTCCTCTGGGCCTGAGGACCATAACTTAGCGGGCACCTGTGTTTTTAATTCCTCTGGGAAATTAGACCTTAATTCTGCTGCCTCCTCACGGGGCTTTTCTAAATGCAGCATCAGAGGTAAAGAGCATAGGGCTGAAGTGTCTGATACAGACAGAGGTGTAAACATTTCTACCTGCCCATCCGGGGTAAAGGTGATGGATGCTTGCAGGCGTGAAAGAACATCAGCACCTAACAGGTTAATGGGGCATGTGGAGGATACTACAAAGCGGGCAAGCAGGCTAGAGCCAACTCGTAGTGGAGTTGTTAAAGGGCTACGTCTTGGCTGGCCATCCACTCCAACACAAGAGACATCAATACTGGACAGGAAGGATGGGTCTGGCAGGTCTTGTTCTCGTAGAACACTACGGGCTGCACCTGTGTCAACTAGAAATGTAGTAGGATGGTCTTCAATGGGCAAAGTCACTGTGGCAAGTGGCCCTCCCTTATCCCCTATAGACGCTGCCATTATAGGGGTTACAGACACAGGCTTGCCAGTTTCCTAATCATCTGGTTCTTCAATAATTGGAATCTTTTTCTCGGTCTTGGGGCCTGGGGCAGGCTTAGAGAACTTTCTGGGTGCCCCGGGTTCCTTTTTAGGTTCCGGACAATCACTTCTGTAGTGTCCCTGAGCCCCACAATTAAAACAAGTTACATCCTCTAACCTGGCACCCCTGGTGCCAGAGGTGATGGGGGTAGCGCGGGCCACCATGAGTGGAGCTGGATTGGGTCTTCTTGGGGTCTGAACAGATTCCAGACCTCTAGCAACTAAAAGCAGGGTATCCAAGGGAACAACCTTGTATTCAGGACGTGCAGCAATGATTCCTTTGCGTATAGAGTCTTTAACACCTTGGACAAACGCACCTGACAGCATTTGTGAATGAATCTTATCTGTAAGATCAAACCCCAAATCTGTGAACATTTGATACAGTCTTGCATGAAACCTTTCCACTGATTCTCCTTTATCTTGAATAACATCAGTAAGGCCAGCAGCCTGATCTGCAAGTTTGTCCTTAGCCCATTCTCTTAATTGGGTGCAAAAAGTTACTCCAGAGGGGTAATCAACATCACTGGTGAGCAGATCTGTACTGAGGTGTCGGGCCATACTTGGCCAATACGCATCCCCTGCTTTAATAGCACAAATGCTCAGTAAATCACGCCATGCGGCGGAATAAGTCTTTTGAATTTGAACTATCCCTCGGTAGAAGGGCATAGGCTGCTTTTCTGGGTCAGGGAGTGATTTCATTAGAGCACTAGCTTGAGTGGGATTAAAAGCAACATATTTAGGAGGGGCCTGTTCTCCCCGACCCTTGTGGCCAAAGGGGTCATCGATAGAACGATGAGTTGGGGCTCCCGCGGCAAGTTCCGATGAGACATGGGACACCCTGTCCATCTCGTCATCATCGAATTCTATGATATTGGCTCTTTTACGCGGTGCAGGGCCCGCATGAGGTGAAAGGGTCGGTGGTTGGGAACGAGCCCCGGATGCAGGGGTGGCTAGCGAGTCATAACCTGGGGATAGGTAGTCACCGGGAATTACCGGCATCAGGGCCGAACTGGGGGCCGCCATATTGGTGGCCGGAAAAGGTGTTACATTAGGGTTAAGGGAAGGAGTGGCGGCCATGTTAGATGTGGGCACACCCGGAGCAACCTGTGCCGGACTGGGCATAACCGGAACTTGGGGAGTGGCTTGTGGAAGGGGTAGTGGATATCCGGGATAGGGCAGGGCCATGGGATAAGGGAAGGGGTAGGGCCAGGCTGGGGAGGGAAAGGAGGTGGGGTATTGGGCTGGGGCGGAGATGGGAGGGGACGGAGAGGGATTGGTAGGGGTGGGTGTAGAGGGAGGAGCCGGGGTGAGGGTGGACGAGGTGGTTGGCTGGGCGGATGCAGAGGGGAGGGGATCATTAATGGAGAGGGATTGTAGGGAAGGGATGGCAGATGAAATGGTAGGGGAAGGTATAGCAGGTAGCGTAGGGATGGATGAGGATGATGGGAATGTCAAAGATGGGGAAGGGGAAAAGAAAGATCCATCAGAATTCAGGACCGGGCAGACAGGGGAGGTAATGGGATGGGTGTTAGGAGGATTGGGAGTGGGGAACATAGTCGGCTGGCTATCACTTATGGCTGACTGAACCTTGGGGATAGACATTCCCTGGGCGCCGGTTTTGGGCGCTAGCTGAGGGTAGACCCCAGCAACACAATTATTATGATACACAAACAATTTCACACCTTTGTGATTTATCTCTTCCTCAACCCAACCTTCTAGCTGAATAGCCTTCGCTACTCTATACCATGCTTCAGCAGTTTTTAATAAACCATTATCTGTAAGTTTGCCTTTCTTTTCTGTCAGTAACCTACGCCAACTTTCTGGTTGCAATCTTCCACATGTCGGTACAGCAATTCTACATACTTTTGCAATCTTTTCAACACCTTTAACCATTTCCTCACCCTCTCTGTCTTCGACTAAATCACATGCTAACCAGCCCTTACTGGGCTTGTTTAAATCCTGTCCCATAATCCCTTTACCCCTATACCAGCGTCCTAGATATAGGGAGAGAGAAGGAAAACTGAACAAGAACGTCTACAATGCTCGACTGCCACCCGAGAATCGTGGGATTTTCTCAGGTGCGTCTTCCCAAAACGTAGACTAGTCACTGAATCCGCCTACCCGGGGTGGTAGACACGGATTGGAGCGAGGTGAGAAGTGTGTGACCAATCACTTCTCTTTCAAGAGAAATGGGAGTGGACAGTATAATAATATAGGAAGTTTAGAAAAGATGAAAGGTAAGGAAAAATCCTTAGAGACAGACACAGGAGTTCATGAGACTCCTAATAAAACAGACAAGACAACAATACAATTGAAATACAGTGCATGCATTACAGTTCAAATAAAATCAGCAATAATCCCTTTCCTTCTACATGTGCTTACTCCAAAGTCACCTTTCTCAACCTCGTAGTGTCCCCGCTCGGAGAACGACTTTCATAAGTCTCACTACCAGCGGCCAAGGATAACAGCTAACACCGGTCCGAAATCCTTTCCAGCCTCCTTCTACTCTGCAGTCCACAAGAATGCGGCCACGTCTATCCTCACTCCCGTAGTGCCCCTATAAATCCCACTTTATAAGTCTCACTACTACGTGATGCGAAAAACAAGCAATACCTGCCTGAATTCCCCCAGGAAACAAAGTCCCCTGCCACAAGGCTAAGTCTCCTACCACAATTAAATAATCGGTGGGCCCTCAGCTCAACTAGAGCCGAAGGGTCCGGGTCAGGACGTCCCCAACTCAACTAGAGCTGGATGGTCCGGGTCAGGACGTCCCCAACTCAACCAGAGCTGGATAGTCCGAACGCGCACAGTGAAGCTAGCTAGGCTATCAAAGTGACACAAAACGGGATCACAGGGAAACTGTGATTCTACACAGATCCCACAGTTCCACAAACTTCTTTTTCCTTACAGCCACAGCCACGAGGCTCCTAAAAGAAGTAAACAGGCAAAGAAGACCCCCCAGGAACACATCCACGGGTCAACCCCTCTTTTTCCTTACAACCACAGCACCGTGGCTCCTAAAAGAGGTAAAACAGGCAACAGAAGACCCCCCAGGAACACATCCACGGGTCAACCCCCCTTTATCCCAAAAGAGGTAAAATACAAACAGACAGACACACTGAAGACCCAGGCAAGTCCCCTCAGGTCCACCCCCCTTTATCCCAAAAAGGGGAAAACAAGCAAGACAGAACCCCAGGCAAATCCCCTGCAGGTCCACCCCCCCTTTATCTCAAAATGGGGAAACAGGCAAACAATTCAAACACAATTCAAACACACCCAGGCAACAGATAGACTAAAATTGCAGGTAAACAAGTGAGTAACGAGGCACCGGGCAAGATATTACCTGTCTTTGATGTCCTCCCGGGAAGCAGTCACAGACACGTGGACGGGTCAATCAAAGGGGCTGGAACGTACCGGTGGCTCTGCAGAAGTCTCTACCGTGTATCTGGAGGTGATCAATCTCCCTTCCTTCCCCCTGGATTCCTCCGTCCACCCTTGTCTTCCTTAGGACGGCTCGCCGGCCGGACATAGCCCGATGCCCCACGTTGGGCGCCAAGTTGTTATGGTACTTTTTGAGAGTAAACCAAAATGTTCAAAGTCTATCTGTTCCTGTCCAAATCAATAAAATTAAATTGCGTATATACGCTGAAGTAATTAAGTCTGACACACGAGGTTCAGGTTAAAATAACTTCGAGAAAGTTTATTGGCAAGTGAAGAAAAAGCGGGCGCGCAGGCCCTTTTAAGAGGCATTTTGCGTCATCATTGATTATTAGAATATCAGCAAATAAACATCATCAATTGGATTAATTGTTAAGTGACGGAGTTAGTGTCTTACCTATTGGTTAGTAAAATTAAGAGGTTAGTCCCGTGCCCACCCATCAGAGGTGGGATTATTCTGGACACGGGTGGGGGACAAGGGGGTCCTAAGCGTCATTTTACACGGTCAGTGATATCAGGCTTTATGTCCAGGTGCAAGGTCTCTTATGAATAGAACATTTCATTACTACTGTGTTCTGTGGCCTTCAAACTGTACTATCTTACAAGCTCTTAAGGAGTAGCCGGCAAGTCTTAAGGAGTAGCCAGCACCTCCTGGTACTTGTCCTTGAAGGAAACACGGTCTTTGTCTACTGTATTAATTGGGTTGAGAAGTTCAGTCACGTAATGTAGTTTTAAAATGAACAAGTTAAGTCATGAGGACAAAATGGAGGATTGAAGAAGTCAGGTTAGGAGGACAAAATGGAGGACGAAGTCACAGTATAAAGTTAAAATGGAGTTAGTACAATAATTCAATACAAGTACAATAAAGGTTTTTAATAATTCCACATCAGTTGCACACGCCTATGGTGAAGATACTGAGCAAATAGATTGATTAGCCCTTTGCATTTTAGAAATGTAAGATATATAAGATCGGTTTGAGGCACATTAACATCTTGCAAATTCACTCCATCACTCCATAAATGTAAAACATTTGTAAATATAGACACCCTGGGGTATCTCACATGGTAATTTGATCCTATTGTGCAACAGTTTTTATAACAATAAACACACAGACAACAGTATGTTTGTGGGCTAGGGAATAGCAATGGTTAGGGGGCTTAGACAACAACCACTTTAAAAATGTAATTGTCTGTGACTCCCATTCTTATTATTAAATGGATTATTTTTATGTGTAGTTCTATTCACCAGTTTACTACTTGTTTTTCATAAGGTAACATAGTTAAAATTATATTCAGCTAAAGTGTGTGTGTATTAAAGGGGCACTGTCACTGTCTGAGGACTTTGCAGAATTCACAAAGTCCCCCAATGGTGACATCGCTTGTTGGGGTCCGGTGGCCGGGGGACTGGGGAGATAAAGATGAGTTCTACTTGCATTTACTTACGGTAGGACCTCTTCAGCTCCTGGCGCCGACATCACTGCTGTACTCTCACAAATGAGAGTCCCACAAGACCGCAGGGTCCTCCGTAGACTTAGCAAATACTCTGCAGCCAATAATTTACAGCCATCACTGGTGTGACTGGGGGGATTAACAATACTAGACATCGGCAACCTCATCCAGTGTTCAGAAGTGTCAGGCTGAAGAAATATGCAGTGACAAAGTAGTTCCTACTTTACCTCAATATATCTCTTAAGGGGGTTGGAATTTCAGTGAAATTCCTACACAGTCAAAATGAGAATTTCATGAAGATTCTATCTTTATGAAATGCTAATTTTTCAATTTCGGTGGGTGACAGTGCTGCTTAAATTTTTTATGAGAATGTTCTTCAAAAATGTTGAATATGCTAGATTCAGTAAAGTTTTAATAAATAATTATCATTTCTAATTGCATTAACTTGTTAACATAATTTACTAGCTAGATAATGAAACGTTATCTTATGGTGCAAACATTTTATCAGTTTAATTTAGCTGCTGAATTCTACAGGTCAAGATAGACTTAACCAGTGTGATGGCTCCTTTTCTGCTTTGTTTGATGGACATCAAAAGGCAACATAACAGAATTCGAGTCAATTCATCTGGACTACTGTTTTAATTTCAATACCTCGTTCTTTTCTTTATTGCAAATTAGCATAACAATTTCGCACAAACAATGCATAACAAACATATGATTGTAGGATACAACATCAATTTTGTGTATAGATTGCTGTACAGACCTAAATACCTAAAAAATCAAACCAGGTAATTTTATACAAATGTATTTTTTTTATTAATGTATTAATTGAGAGGATAAAATGTTAGGAACGATAGGGAATATCTAAACTTACATTGTTTAAGACAAGGCATAAAATACTTTCGTAGAAGCAGAAATATCTTTTTGCCATTATCTGGTAGGTGTAAGAAAAAAGTTTAAAATGTTAAAAAGCTTGCTTAAAGTGTTTTTTCACAGGTCTCTAGATGTGCCTCTAGAATGTAAACATTATGTCTTCATATAAACATAATGCCATATACGCTAAATATATATATATATATATATATATATATATATATATATATATATATATATATATAGTTACACCATGCAGCTATGCGATGCAAGTCAGTGCTGGCTACAAGTATGGCTGTAGGGAGACATTTGTATCACTCTTCTGCTATATGTATTTTTAAATAATTTGTCATTTTCTTCTAATTTATATAAAATACATTGTTGCTGTGACTTTTAATGTGCTAAGTGGCCTACTTTATACCTCTATATTTTCATTAAACTATAAGTTACCTAAGTACAGATATACCACCTGGATAGGCTCAGACAATTTGGTGGTGCTAACCATACATACAATGAACATAGTTACACGCACCAAACTTAAACTTCCCAAGGAGACCTTCAACTCAAGTCATTCACATAGCTAATACTGTCAAGAACAGACCTTCCCCCCTCTGGTCAAAATGTCTGCCCTGTCTCAATGAAACCTGTACCTCTAGTCATTCACTAATCTCAGATGTCAAAAGCTTTCTAGGTTGAAATATATATGTTTGTCACAATCCAAATTACAGGGCATTTTGGGGGGAATATAGTGGTGTAATCCTTCATGTCATAATTTCGGGACTCACCTTCCCACAAAGGTATCATGAAACCATACAGCAAAATACACATACCAACCAGGAATATTTCACATAGAACTTTGCAACGTTTTTTTTAAGTCACCAATGCTTGCCGTGTTTTTTGGTCAGCGTTTTCCATCATTGTCTGAATTACTTACAAATTATTTATTACAGAAGTGAGTTTGTATAGATGGTATCTGCCAAAGTAACAAAAAAAAAACACAATTTATTATTTGAACACTCAAGGGGTATATTTTTTCTGCCAAATATATGATTCTAACTTTTTTTTTTTTACAGTTCATGGGTAGGGTTTAAGATGGACATGTTATAGTTTTAAAATATCACTAGTATACTCAAATATGGTATGGCATCAAACATGTAAAATAATACCTGCAATAGTATATTTTAATAAAAAGTATCACCCTATTTCATGAACATATTTTACTACCAGTAGTGCATGCTTCCTCACCAAACAAAATGTATGTGTAATCAGCCTGTTGTTCAATTTAACTATCTTCCTAAGTGACCAGTTCTCTGTATAGTTAGCTGACCTATGACCTAACAACTTCTTAAATTGCAACGTCACAATTTTGCAATATATATATTTTTTTCATTAAAATATTTTTTCTTTTATTTTTATATATACAGCGTTATTCGTTAAAGTGAGAATTAAAATTTAACTTCAAAGCCAATTCCAAAGGAAATTTCAATTTTAAAGTCAAAATAGACAAATTGGAGACATACTGTAATTTAGTTATGATGCCATGTTGGCTATTTTGGACTTCACTTTGAATTCTCACTTCAGTGAATAACCATGTAAGCTCCAATCTACCAACCTACAATAACCAATTAGCTTACCCTAAGCAAGAAAAACAATTACATTGACAATGATATTTACAAATGTTTATTGTAAAACAGAGCCTTGGAGACACAAGAAGCTTGGTTGTAGAGTCAAACCTCACATACACGCCTAATTGCACTCAATGATATAGAAGCTTTACTAGAAAACATATACTCGCTAATGCTGTTTATCTCTGCTGACAATATGCTCCCATTTTATTTATTCTAAGAGCAATTACATGGGCGGAAATCCCCAGGAGGAACCAGACAGTAATATTACCGGACCCAGAGGCGTTATTTAGTAGTATTTCCATTTACCTGGTCGCAGTACAGTGCATAATAAATAATGTACAAAATAGGTTCTCACAGCAAATTAGAAAAAATAATTATGTTCTGTGGTCTTAAGAACAAATATATAAATCTCTAATAGCGAGCCTGATACATTCATAAAAACATACCATATTTCTCATTTCATGCTGTATTGTCAAATCAAATTGCTTGATTGCCCGAGAGCCCTATCTATGCACATCCATTTGTAGATATTTATGTTTCACATTTATTTTTTTTGATCTGGTAATTTTAAGCATTGAGCATACACCCAGCAAAACTGCAACTTTGTAAGTAAACAATTAGGGAGTGGATTGGTATACAGGTTTGATTTATTTGTACCAGCCATCAATGTGTTTACTGGCAGTTTGAAAACGTATTGATTATTGATCAAGTCTTTAGCTCAGCAGGCAGACGTCAGTTACATGGATAATGAGGAATTAATCATTAATAAACTGAATTTTAAAAGAGTAAGAGAGAGGGCAATAGCAGAAAACAGTGCAGAAAATTTACACTGATCAGCCACAACATTAAAACCACCTGCTTAATTTTGTGTAGGTCCCCATAGTGTTGCTCAAACAGCTCTAATTATTGAGACATGGACTCCACAAGACCTCTGAATGTGTCCTGTGGCAAAAGATCCTTACGTTCTTCGCGTTATAAGGTGGGGCCTCTATGGATCGGATTTGATGTTCCAGCACAACCCACAGGTGCTCAATCGAATTAAGATCTGGAGAATTTGGAGGCCAAAGCAACACCTTGAACTCATTGTGATGTTCCTTAAACCATTCCTGAATATTGTTTGCAGTGTGGCAGGGTGCATTATCCTGCTGAAAGATGCCACTGCCATCAAAGAACACCATTGCCAAGAAAGGGTGTTTGTGGTCTGCTACAATCTCTAGGTAGGTGGTAATTACAAATGGAAGGACCCATGGTTTTTCAGCAGAACATTGCCCAAATCATAACACTTCCTCTGCCAGCCTGCATCTTCCCATAGCTGTCATCGCATCCCAACATAAATGTAGCACAATCTGCTGCTGTGTATTCACCTGGCCCATTTGAGAGGTGCCAACCCATAAGTGGCACATTTCTCTATACATCAGAGCTAATTCACAAAGGCTCTGATCTGAAAGCGTAATATGTATTACCACTTTTAATTTATGTTATCAATACCATCTACCCTATTGGTTTTCTCCCTTGTTGCATCCATTGAGGAGATCATGCCGTGATATTATGCATCCGGAAGAGGTGGTGTAACCCTCATAACCTTGCAGCCATATACCTTGTTATTTTTATTGTTTACAGTATCACACTATTTTGTGTTATTTCTTTATCTGCTATATAATGTATTGATTTACATCAAGATTCATTCATATTATACATGAGTATACTAGGTATTTTTTTTATTTCTTATAATTTCTATGCTCCACCTTTTTTTTTGTGGTGTTTCAGTTTATTAAGTGGTTTTCACAAGAGGATTGATTATACATGGGTTTTTGCAGTGTGAAAGTATTGCTTCTTTCACACAGAGCAGATGGATGCAGAATTGATGTCCTGAAATGAGTGGGACAATTATTTTTCTTTTCTTTTATAGGATTTTTATTGAACAAACTGTTATGATAGCAAGGACCATCGTTGTTCTCAAAGGGGTTCAGGCTGAATGGGAACTATTCCCTGTCATGTAATAGGTGGTGTGCCAAGTAAAAAAATACTATTTATGTTACAAAATAGAAAAAGCAATGCAATCCAGTAAATATATGTTTGTGCATGTTTCTAAGTACAAGAATAAAAGGTTCATTGTACCCAAGGTTTTCTGTGAACGTGTGATACAGACTTTTTCATTTAAGGTTAGTTAAAGATGGATTTGCCTTTCAATGAATCTGTGCTTATATTAGTGGAACCTTAACATTGCATTAACTTGCAAGTGGAATTTGTTTAACTTAACAACAACATTCTGTCTTTGATACACAAAAGTAGTTGTTTTTAAGAGCATATGAAACTACAAGCCATTTCAAACTATAGTTCTTGAAAAGTGATTTGTAACCTTGGCACAAGATCTTGGCATCAGATGCTTCTGCACTTCATTTCCCACGATGCACTATATTTTCTACAGATGACTGAGTTTCATGGAACATGTAGTTTAAAGTAACTCGGGTTCCAGGATGATCTACAGGGCCGGACTGGGGATGCGAAGCAGCCCTGGAAAAAAATCTATGCCAGCCCCATAAGTCATTGTGCTATGTAGGGTGTTATATATATATATGGAAAGCAGGAAGGAGTGCTGCTTCCCCAACACTCAGCCTCCAGGAGCTCCAAGGGATGTGGAGGTAAGAAACAGGTCAGTGTGACTGCCTGTGAGTGTGTGACTGTCTGCCTGTGAGTGTGTGACTGTCTACCTGTGTGTGACTGTCTGCCTGTGTGTGTGACTGTGTGTGTGTGTGTGTGTGTGTGACTGTCTGCCTGTGTGTGCAAGATTTTTATATGTATATAAAAAGCAAAAGAATCTTGCACTCCACCAATCAAAATATCAAGTGCCTGGTGCTAGTCAGCCAAAAATATAAAAAATAGCAAAATATAGCACTCCAAGGACTAATCTAAAATGTAACTTTTATTTACCTCAACTAAAACATCACAAGGTCAATGTTTCAGCTTGATCCCCTCAAGCTTTCATCAGGACACACTGTGCATACAAACAAACCCACATATATAGCATAAACATTATATTTACTCACCCCCACCTGTGATACATCTGACTCCATTGACGCCCGGACCGGGACTGCCGCGGTATATATATATTTAGGCAATTGAAATAGTTGGCTGCACTCTCGGATTTCCTTAAAACGTAACTTTTAGTGAAATATTTAAGAGAAGATCAACGTTTCAGTCCCTCTTGTGGACTTTTTATCAGGATCAAGAGGGAATAAAACGTTGATCTTCTCTTAAAAATTTCAATAAAAGTTACGTTTTAAGGAAATCTGAGAGTGCAGCCAACTATTTCAATTGCCTGGATACTGGAGCCCTGGTGATGCACCCGGTCACACAACTTTGAAGCCTGAGTGCAAGGTACAACAGCTTTTATATATATATATATATATATATATATATATATATATATATATATATATATATATACAAATAGGCTAATTGACAGACAATCTCAATGACACACACAGACAAGGTTACTGGCACACACACAAAATTAGAACAGACAAAATCTGATACACACACAAGCTTTCTACAGACAAGCTCACTGTCACACATACACACTCACTACAGACAAGCTCACTGATGCGCACACATGCTCCCTACAGAAGATCTCACTAACACACAGATTCACTACAGACAAGCTCACTGACACACACATGCTCACTACAGACAAGCTCACGATCACGCTCATGCTTACTACAGACAAGCTCAATGTACACACATGCTCACCACAGACAGGCTCCAACACACCTTTGCTCCTTACAGACAAGCTCACTAACACGCACACACACATATGATCCCTACAGACAAGCTCACTGATACACATACAAGCTCACTCACTAGCAGGCACACACACACACACACACACAAACTCACTAGCAGGCGCACACACACAGAGGCTCCCACACTAGCAGATGCATGCACACACACACACAGTCACACACACAGGCAGACAGTCACACACACACACACACAGTCACACACACAGGCAGTCACACACGCAGACAGTCACACAGTCACACACACAGGCAGACAGTCACACACACGCAGACAGTCACACACACAGGCAGACAGTCACACACACACGCAGACAGTCACACACACACACACACACACAGTCACACACACAGGCAGACAGTCACACACAGGTAGACAGTCACACACTCACAGGCAGACAGTCACACACTTACTGGCAGTCACACTGACCTGTTCCTTACCTCCACATCCCTTGGAGCTCCTGGAGGCTGGGTGTTGGGGAAGCAGGGACTCCTTCCTGCTTTCCATGCTGCAATTAGTCAGGCCCCCGCCGCACAGTAAGCTCTGCCCCTGCCGCATGCTAGGCTCCACCCCCGCCGCACGATAGCTCTGCCCCCACCGCATGCTAGCTCTGCCCCCGCCTCACATTTTTTATTTTTTTTGCAATGATTCCAGACGGCCATGTGTGAGGTGTGCCGGCCGCCTTGCTCCCCCTGCTCCCATTGGGCCCTGTGCGGCCGCACAGCTTGCACATGGCCGGCCGGGATCACAGGAGCCTGAGTAATGATAAGGGCTGTCAGCCCAGCCCCAGGTGCCGCGGCCCACCGGGAAATTTCCCGGTATCCCGGTGGGCCAGTCCTGCCCTGATGATCTATCACTGTGTACAAGGCAATCAGTGATTTCCTCCTGTTACACCCTTAATAATAGTTACAATTGTTCATTATGCTTGTTATCTGCTTCCTCCTTCATAAACCAATTCCATTTTATTTCTATTTTGATTATTTTTTTTGAAAGGTTGGCACTGATTTATTAATGTTTCATTAGTTACTGGTCCTGCTTTTTGTTTATATTAATTCATTTTCATTCCCAAGTAAAACTTAAAGTGAAGCAGAGTTTATATTGCTTTAAGCAAAGCTAAGAAAAAGGACAAATAATGCCAGGTGGGAATTTGAAAAAAAAACTGTCCCTTTGGCAGCTGCTGATTTTTAATAAGCCACAATTGGTGGATGATGTTACCAGAAACTGCTTGTTTGATATATATTGGTGTGCCTGCATTTTATATATAGGGATTACAAAATCCTGATGAAAACCCTGGTGATATAATTTGTCTAGCAGCTTCTTTAATACAACATTAACCCCTTAAGGACCAAACTTCTGGAATAAAAGGGAATCATGACATGTCACACATGTCATGTGTCCTTAAGGGGTTAATGATAGTGTAAGTGTTTTTTTAAAGGGACACTATAGTCACCCAGTCCACCTCAGCTCATTGAAGTGGTCTGACTGCAATGTACCTGTTACTTTAGCCCTAAATTGTAAAACATTGCAGGTTTTAGAGAAACTAATTGCAGTACTAAGGCAGCCTCCAGTTGCTGTATACCAGACAGCCACTAGATGTGCTTCCGGGAGTTTACCAAACTCTAGGTCGTCTAAATGAAATCAGTGTCAGTGACATCCCCTTTGGAAAGCATTGAGGTAATGCTTTCCTATGTAGAGGGTCTAATTCGTTTTCAGCTATTGTGCACATGCGCAATAGTCTTCCCCATCAGATGACGTTGGATGACTCAGTGCCTGAGGGACATTGGGGCTTGAATCGGATAAATGCATGAAGGGTTTTTAACACTTTATGTTCTACTGGAGCCACGAGTGATGGGGGGACCAGAGGGCATTATAGGTTTAGAAATAAAGATTTGTGTTTGTATAGATTTTAAATTTAACATGATAATCTATTCTATTCATTCAATGTTTTTGGGACTTTAGTCTGTAAACAAAATTTACATAAAATGCTAAATACCAAAAGGTAACAGGCCCCATTTTCCATTTCTTCTAACCAGAATGTCAAGTATTTTTCTAAATCAAAGGTAAGATATAAAATTGTACCATATTACAAGGGGATAGTTATTTGTTTATTATGCAGTCTTTTTAGAGTCGTAGCCAACGTCTTCACCTTTAACAAAAAAATGTTTTCTCTACTTCATAATGGGTCCACAGGATAATATTAGTTGAAATATTACATTTGCTAAAAGGTTTTAACATATCTGTTGATGTGGTCCATTCATTGGTAACCATAGAGACAGTAGAAACCGAAGATGGGGAAGATTGTCAAATTCTGTGGAAAACTACAGTTTGAGCAAGTTATTGGCCAATGTCCTTTACTAAACTTATTGTACTCTTTCTGTCTTATCCTTATCACATACGAGTCCAAGGATTAGATCATTTGCAGTAGCTTGAAATGAAACAATTCCTTAAAAATTGTTTAAGCATAAGCATCTCCCCAATATTTCAGTAATCAGTGCAGTCTTTGCGAGGATTTCACTTCCTAATTTTCTGTCCAAATATTTAAAGGAATGACTAAACATTTTGTGATAACGTTGTGCTGGGCTATATCACGATTTGTAACCAAACAAAAAGTGGAAAACACCCAGAATACGTAAAATATATATAAAACAAATTAAACAACCTGAAATCAGGTAAAATATCCGTGAATATGATCTGTATGAAAGAATATGAAAGCTGACATAGCGTTTGTTTGTGAGTGTATCCATCATCACATTTATTATACACTCTATTTAATACTTTATTACGCTATGTCAGCTTTCTGATTCTTTCATACAGATCATATGTACGGATATTTTACCGGATTTCAGGTTGTTTAATTTGTTTTATATATATATTTTACGTATTCTGGGTGTTTTCCACTTTTTGTTTGGTTGTATATTCTTTAGGTGTCTGTGAGGTACATCTGGGATCACTTTCAGTTATATGTTTTTTTACTTTGTATATCTTTAGTTTGTATACTTCTCTATATCACGATTTGGTTGTACCAAATAAGTGAAACTCTTAAGAGCTGTTGAAAAAAAAAAAGGTCATGTTGATTCGATAATGTAGAAAAAGTTACATCTATAGCCACAGAAATAGCCTGCTACTTCAAGAGTCTGAAGGGTAAGTTTAGGGAGCCAGAGACTGCCCTATTTTTTTTGTCTGAGCACAGAAAGACTGTAGCCATATCCCAAAAGCAATACTTTTGAAGGAGCTTAAGCTATCTGGAGATATATACTGATATGCCAATAAGTCAAATCTGCCCATTACAATTACTGAATAAGTGGGTGGGAACCCTCTGATGATTTGGAGTTTGCCAAAAAAGAAACCATCCTAATGTGTTTTACACCCCACCTCCTATAGACTGGAAGCTCGTTTGAGCAGGGTCTTCTTCAACCTATCGTTCCTGTAAGTTTTTTTGTAATTGTCCTATTTATAGTTAAATCCCTCCCCCCCCCTCATAATATTGTAAAGCGCTTCGGAATCTGTTGGCGCTATATAAATGGTAATAATAATAATAATCTGATTATTTGAACTTTGACAAAAAAGGTTAAGATGTTCCCAACAGTGGCGTAGCAAAAAAATGATCGGATTAAATTAGGAAACACAATTGATAAGGTCCTCCAAAAACTAAAATTGTCCCTCACCATCCCTACCGCAAAGTACGAAAGTATGGAATTGACCCTCACTATCCCTACCGCAAAGTATGAAATTATGGTAGCGGACAAATCCAGTGGAATGAAAATGCTCACTGGGTAGTAAATATCTTATTAGGACAAAAAATTGAAGGATCAAAGTAATGGCAAACAATACAATATAAAATAACCTTGTTGTTTCCCTGGATAAAATCCCCAGGAAAGCACCAAAATAACAGCGGATTCGCTCAAGAACAAAAAACGGCATGTCTTACATTTATTCAGTGAATATAAAGCACATTTCTAAGCTGTGGCACTATATGTATATTTTACAACATCCAAACCTAAATCTAATGTGCTCACTGACAAAAAAAGAACTCTAAACAAGTGAAATGTTATAGTTTTGTCTTTCTTAAGTACCGTATATACTCGAGTATAAGCCGACCCGAATATAAGCCGAGGCCCCTAATTTTACCCCAAAAAACTGGGAAAACGTATTGACTCGAGTATAAGACTAGGGTGGGAAATGCAGCAGCTACTGGTAAATTTCTAAATAAAATTAGATCCTAAAAAAATTATATTAATTGAATATTTATTTACAGTGTGTGTATAAAATGAATGCAGTGTGTGCGTATGAGTGCAGTGCGTGTATGAGTGCAGTGCGTGTATGAGTGCAGTGTGTGTGCGTATATATTAATTGAATATTTATTTCCAGTGTGTGTATATAATGAATGCAGTGTGTGTGTGTATGAGTGCAGTGTGTATGAGTGCAGTGTGTGTATGAATGCAGTGTGTGTATGAATGCAGTGTGTGTGAGTGCAGTGTGTGTGAGTGCAGTGTGTGTGAGTGCAGTGTGTGTGAGTGCAGTGTGTGTGTGAGTGCAGTGTGTGTGTGAGTGCAGTGTGTGTGTGAGTGCAGTGTGTGTATGAGTGCAGTGTGTATGAGTGCAGTGTGTGTGAGTGCAGTGTGTGTATATGAATGAAGTGTGAGTGTGTGTGATGCAGTGTGTGTTTGTGTATGTGTTGGTGGGGGTGGGGGTGGGCATTTAATATATTATTAATTATTATTTTTTTAATTTTTTTTATATTATTTTTTTTATATTATTTTTTTTATATTATTATTTATTATTTAATTATTATTTTTTTTTATTTTTTTTATATTATTATTTTGTTTTGTATTATTAATTATTATTATTATTTTTTTTAATTATATTTTTTTTTCGTCCCCCCTCCCTGCTTGATATATGGCAGGGAGGGGGGCTCCTTCCCTGGTGGTCCAGCATTGGTAGTTCAGTGGGGGAAAGGGGGGGCTGGCAGAGCTGTACTTACCTGTCCTGCAGCTCCTGTCAGCTCTCTCCTCCTCCGCGCGGTCTGTGCAGCTCCCTCTGTCAGCTCCAAGTGTAAGTCTCGCGAGAGCCGCGGCTCTCGCGAGACTTACATTGGGAGCTGACCGAGGTGCTGAACGGACGGCGCGGAGGAGGAGGGAGCTGACAGGAGCTGCAGGAAAGGTAAGTACAGCTCTGCCAGCCCCCCTCTCCCCCCAGTCTGTATTATGGCAATGCAAATTGCCATAATACAGACTATGACTCGAGTATAAGCCGAGTTGGGGTTTTTCAGCACAAAAAATGTGCTGAAAAACTCGGCTTATACTCGAGTATATACGGTATATGGTTTTTTTTTAGTCTAAAACCAAAGTCACCTTTTAGTAACTGATTTTGAGTAGATTAAAATTTCAGTAGATTAAAATTAATAATTCATTAAGAATGAAACTTCTGTGTACTGTTTGAGAGAATTGGTCAGGGATCTCAACATAAGCTGATTGAATGTGAGCTATTCATTAACCCCTTCAAGATCAATTAACTATCTGATCCTCACAAGAACAAGGGGGGGGGGATTTTAATTCCTGTCCTGAAAGGGTTAAAGGTTGAAATAAAGCACCTATATTTTTCTAGACTTGTGTGTACATTTTTAAACAGGTGTCTCCTCTATGAACATGGGTATTCTTTGTTCCTTTGTCCAGCTAGACATCTAAATTAAAATAAAAGAAATTGAAGAATTTTAATAATAAATTTATCACAACCTATAGGTTACCTTTAGTTAGCGATTAGGCTGTTCTCACATTGAGAAAGTGACAGCTCATTTTCACCCAATTTGTGAACAGCATCAAGGGACAAACATTTAGATGAAAGAAAAAAAAATGTGGTCTATTTATATAAAGATACCTGTGATATAATGTTACGTTAAAGTTGCACAGTCAAGCAGTGAAGCCATTACTGCACAAGTGGCCATAATATTTACATGCCACAGTTTTATTTTTTACTTTAACTATTGCCATAGCAACCTCAAATTACCTTCCACCCACAATAATATTACATTTTATCTTCAATTTTTATATGTGTTTTCACCATGACTTGAGGTTACTATGGTGACCACTGAATGGCACCTTGAGTGGTACTGGTGAAATTGATGGACTGCTAACCTTTCTGCATTTCGTTTTGCTTAATATATGCTTTTTATAGCTGTTGATGAATGGAAAAAAAAAAAACATGTGTGAGACAAATTATATGGCCTGATTAGGTATTTGTATTATTTTTAACAACATGTGCATTGCTAACTAGAGTTTATAAAATAAGCTAATAAGTGTGTTGGTATACCATAATAGGGAGAGGCTAAAATTACATCCAATTTTGCTGCGTAAATTATGATTGTGAGTCAGGAAACCATGTTTTTTTTTTAATCAGTGTGATTAGTAATGAAAATCATAATTCACCTCTCTCGTCAGGTCTGTGTCTTATGTTCAACCTGCCCATTAGACAATAAACCTATTTGTTTTCCCCTTGAATTATAAGTAATCTTCCTCATTTACCTCTATGTATAGCATAATAAAATGCAACCGCATGCTATTTCAATGAGAAATTATACAATGCCATCAACAAAAAAAATTTGGTCAACAAACATTCATTAAAACCTCGAGTCTGAATAGGTCAATTGTGATATAGATTGAGATAACCTCCTGAGACCCAGCCCATTAACTTGTGTCCTCTGTACTGGACATTCCGTTCACATGAATCTCTTTTTATTCTTTTGAGTTACTCTATCAATCCCTGCTGTATTGTAAAGAGGACATCCTGGGTTTTCCAGTGATATATCATGTGATAGGCTGGGATTCTGGGAACTTCTTATTCCTTTTCATCAAAAAATGGATGGCATATTGGAAAACAATTTTTTCCTCGGTTCCAAGGAGTATAATATAGGAAAGTTTGCGACTATTTTTTAAGTGGGAGAACTGTAGCTAGATTTGTTTTTAATTATACTGATCATTTTAATTTGTTGTTTTGGTTGTTTGGTTGTGTAATGGTTGTTTTAATTTGTATTAAATATAGGAACGTGTTACTTCATGTTTTATTTACACCTCTTTTCTGTTAGAAGTTGTTACAGTTTGTGACATGAAGCCTATTCTGAGCATCGTCATCCTACGTCATGGAGAGCTTAAGATATTGCTGTCTTCATCAGAAAATACCATAGAGAGATAACATCAAGGCTCATTCTGTCTCAACAGGGCACCCTGAGACTCTCTGACACCTCTCTATGGTCTCTTTAAGTTACACAAGGAAAACAAAGCAGTTGCTGCCATGTAACAACAGGTTTTACCATTGAAAATAAAACAAGATGTCTGAAAAGGAATGTAGTTAAAAAACAATGTAGGCATATATGTGAATATAAAAAGCAAAGAAAAAAATATTTTTAAAGGTTGGGTAGACTTTTCTTTTTACACTCTGTAAATATACTGAACTAATATTCAGTGTGAACAAAACTTACAAGAGTATAATATTTAAATATTGCATTTTATCTCTGATTCACCCATAGTTATATTTAACCTAGTGTGGTTAAATTAAAATACCCCCAAATTAGATGACATTTCACCTCTTTGAATAGTATATGTCTGATACAGCAATAGCCTCAATATACACCACAGCCAGGTTTGGAGAATTTAAAATGATGCCCCACTATACAGGGATGTGCCCCTTTCAATCTCATAGATTACTTGGTGTCATTATATATTTAGTAACTGACAGTAGAACATTGTTATAGAAACAGTTTCTCATGATTCTCAGTCAAGGAAAATGCTGTCATTCACATTGTCCCTTATACAACAAGCCATGGTGACAGGTTCTGAAGACTGATTGTGACCAGATATACCAACGCTGCCAGGTGCTCAAATGCAATTAAATGCACTCTCGTACTGGGTCAGATAATGGTGCCCACATACTAACAGGGACCAGCATCCACAGTAATTTCATTCCAAAGTCACAAAAGCAGAAGCAAGAAAACATTTAATATTATTATTTGGTATATACCTATAGCGCCAACATAGTCTACAGCGCTACCGAAATCTAGTGACTACTGAAATCCCTTTATACAGCACATCCATGCTACCTCAAGTGCCAACTACAAATTGTCACTAAAAGTAAAAGTACATAATATTTCCCTTATAGAATTCAGTAAAAAAATCACTTTGATTGTGATGTGTGTATCTCTTTCATTATTACCATTTGTTCAAACCTATGATCTACACATTACATTATTAAAACGTGTCTTTTTTTTTTTTTTTTGCTGATAGGTGGCTATATTTTTTTTAAAGTATCTGATAAGGCTTGGATTTAACTCTTTAAGCACCACAGGAATTTTCTGTATAATCCCGCATACAGTCCAGTTTAAATATGTGTTCCTTAAATCACAATGCTTGCTGCATTACTGCTTGGTACTATAATCACATTTGAAGCATAAAATGTATTAATTTATAGGCTATTACTTGCTACCTTAATAAAAGGCACATTTATTAATATATCAGATAGTTTATTTTGGGATAGATTAGCACACGGGTTAAATATGTCACGTAATACATTATCTTTTACTAAAAATACTGAGCTAAGTCTACAGATGCATGGCTTCTTTGGTTTTGGAGTTATTAACATATATAGACCAAGTTCAAAGAAAACCAAAGATCACATAGGATTTGAGGTTTCACGGGAGAGTAAGTGGGTCACCGAGGAACTGTAAGCTTTTAGTAGTAATTAAACTGTTATGATTTCCAGTCGGTCACCGAATACCAAACACAAAGAGCAAGCAGTGCATAAGACACAAAAAACGAATAACAAAATGATAATCTGGGTTATTCCCAAAAGTGCAAATTTAAAGTGAATTTAAAATGTAAAGTCAAAATAGTTAAGCTGGAAAAAAAGTCTTAAATGGACACTATAGTCACCAGAACCACTACAGCTAAATGGAAAAGGCAGTGTTTACATTACTGCCTAGGAACACCTCTAATGGCAGTCACTCAGACAGCCACATGAGATACTTCCTGTGTCAGTGCTGCATAGTGTACAGCACTGACTTTTGGCGCTTCCACGCTCTGCATGGAGTTGCTGAATGGTCACCATAGAGATGCATTAATTCAAGGTATCTCTTTGAGGAGATGCCGATTGGCGGAGCACAGTGTTTTTCCATGCATGCAGAATAGCCTCCCAATGCTTTTCTGTGGGAATGCAATGGATTGGCTGAGATCATCAAGTTTTATGATCTTAACCATAGAGGCGGAGCAAGGTGGGGCCAGCCTTGAAACACCTTTTCACTGCTCTGACAGAGGGGGGAGGGGGAACCTAAAATACCTCACCAGCATTATAGTGTGTATTCATGTATACTGTATACTATATTGTTCCTTTAAGTTTGAGTACTCTGGCCTTCAATTTGAAATTTACTTTGAACTGACTTTGAATTCTCAATACTAATGAATTGTATATACCGACCTTCCTTTACATTTTATGTGGCTAGTGACATAAAAACACGCATTTATTATTTTATACACAATAAGTGAAAGATCTGAGGCATTAGATAAAAAATTATCTAATGCGTATAAAATATATATGAGTTGACACCCAGATTTCTGTATGATTGGATTCAATTCACTAGTGTAATCACTTTTTTGATTATTAGACCAGTTAGTAGCTACTAACAGGGTAATTTACTAAAGCAAGAATTCATAAGGAATTTCAAATTTTAGGTTAATGTAGCAGAACCAGAAACATAGCTTATTAGAGACTTTATCCAGTTTGCCTATTTTTGCATGAAATTTAAAATTCACCTTAGTGAATAACCATGTAAATCCCTTTAAATCTCTGGACCACACGTTCAGTTTCTAATAGGGCTAAATCACATTTCCATACTACCAAATTAAATAAGAGTACTGCTAATTTGGGCACTAATACCATATAAGGTATGTATTATTGGGCATTGTTAAAGTGCTAGATACAGGACTGCGGGGTATAATAATATAGCCTAACTCGACAAGCAAACTATCTGTACAGAGTCCTGTCTGCTGGTGTACAGCTGAAAACTTATAAACAAGAGAAACCGCTTGCTAATGATACGTTTTGATATATATATATATATATATATATATATATATATATAAAAATAAAAAATAATTAGCCATATGTCTGTATATAGACATTTATTCCCAATCTGTTCTGTCCTTTATTTTTCCCTTTATGACAATATGGGGTTGCAATGGTAATAGCTCATGACTTCCGTGTTAGAACTTAGAACAAAGATTATGATTGCGTACATTGATTAGTCAGATGATCAACATGTTTGTATTTTTGATCAGCCTTAATTAGTGTAACCCTTCACACAGACTTTTCGTATAAGTCAGCTTTCATATCTATTGTATATTTAGATGGAAAAGACTAATTAAAATTAACCTTTCACTAATTGGTGTTTTTTTTATTTTTTATAATAATGCAGTATGCTCTACGTAAATACGCAACCAGTTCTGTTATTCAAGGGTTGGATAGGCCCCTGTGACTGAAAATAGTCCTCTACATTTATTTTTGCAAATAGGTCTGTTTCTATCAGCGTACAGTCACGTTCAGTACCTCAGAGAGTTACTTACTTACAGTCTGTTGGAGCCAATGATAAGGAGCCTGATTAAGCAAGGAAAATAACATTTTGTAAAGAACCTGACTGTACAGTGAGCTGTTGAGTCTGTAATCATTTACCTGCTTCCTTGCAATTTTAGCAAAAACTATAAGGTAAGAATTTCCCCATCTTCCAACATCCTTCTCCAGCTTTCTCCATTTGACCACTGACTCAAACTAATACATCGCTTATCAGAATATTTGTTATATTGTAATAAACACTATCAGCAATTAATTAACAACAATTAATATTCCAAAACCAGTTTTAGCTTTTTTCCTTTTATGAATCTGTTAATATAAATCATCTATTAGCTTTCTACAAACAATGTTTCTTTTAACCCCTTAAGGACACATGACGGAAATATTCCGTCATGATTCCCATTTATTCCAGAAGTTGTGTCATTAAGGGTTTAATGTAAAAAACAAAAACAAACAAACAAAAAAAAAACTACACAATTAGACAATTGTTTTAAAAGTTAACTGGTTCAATTTCTTCTCGGTCACAGAGAAAAGTATTATTAAGGTAAAAATAGGGGAGAATAACTCCAAGTTTTATTGGAATGCTGCTCTAATTAACCTAAGACGTTTTTTTGTGTCAACTGGAGGTTGAACCCTGGCTAAAGCTTAAGAGAGTAATAGTGCACATTCCTTCCTTGCTGTTTGGTGTACATATTACACAAGGTCATGCATTTAGGCTGGAAGAAAGGAGATTTCATCTAAGGCAAAAAAAGTTTTTTTTACAGTAAGCGCAATAAGGATATGGAATTCTCTGCCTGAAGAGGTGGTTTTATCAGGGTCCATACAGATGTTTAAACTGCAATTGGATAAATGCTTGCAAAAACATAACATACAGGTATGTAATTTCTAATTAGTGGGGTAATAGCTGCTTGATCCGAGGAGACATCTGACTGCTATTTGGGGTCAAGAAGGATTTTTTTCCTAGTTTGTTGCAAAATTGGAAGCGCTTCAGACTGTGTTTTTGCCTTCTTTTTGATCAACAGCAAAAACATATGTGAGGAAGGCTGAACTTAATGGACGCAAGTCTCTTTTCAGCTATCTAAATATGAAGCTATGTAATATATGCTCTCCTATTTGTCTTTTGTGAAGGAAGCATGATAAAAAAAAAAAAAAATCTATTAGGATAATTCACTAAAGGGAGAATTCACCGTGAATTCAAAGTAATTTTCAAATTTAATGTCAAACTAACAACTCAAAAAAAATCTGTAAGTCAGCTATGCATTCCATTTAACTACTATGGCCTTCAAGATTAAATTAACTTTTCATTTTCACTGGGTGAATAACACAGTGTATTTTGTTTTTTCAAAAAAATATTAAAATAAGTAATGCAACAATGTGTTCTGGTTGTGCCGTTTCTTATAACATGCATTACATTTTTATTTTTATTACACTAAGTAAAACTTACTGTAAAGCAATGCAAGAGTAATATCTTTGGATGTTATTGACTTTTTATGTCTTAGGTTTGAACATTTGTGTTTGTTTCCTAAACATAATCTGTTTTCTGATAAGCTTCATGTGTAGGAGTTTTATTTTCACAACAGTGGGGTTATGCTGTTGGCTAATGAAGCACATTAAGTTGATATTATTTATAGTTAGTGATACAAGCATGTTAAACTGTTATGGTATAAAAAGTAAACACATCAAAGAAGTGCAATCGTAATAAAATATTTTTAAATGAAAAATGGTGTTAAAAGGTTAACACATCCCCAGGAAGTTATAATGTTAGACTAAATTTTATATTGCTATTTATTTTATTTCTCTGAATATATCCACTTTACAAATGTATGTATTTATGTATATTTTCATTTAATTTAGTCCATTATAAATGTAAATATTGTTTCATTTTCTATTGGCGATAGTGTTTGGAGGTAAACATTAATGCTATGGTTCTTTAATCATTTAACATAATACTGGGACAAAGTCCTAAAAGAAATATAAGATTAACTTCCAATACATTTTTGTTATCCTCAGGAATTGTCTAAGGATTTTTGAGTAATAATAACTTTTCTAAGTAATCTGTAAATTTAAACTACTACAATATGCCAACTAAAATCTGTAGCACATACTTTAAGCACTGGTATCTCGTGATTCCAATTACAATGGGCAAACCTTAGAAGCAGAATTGAGGTACTCAACTAACCTTTTTTAATCTCTGGACATCAATACTGATTAGTTCACGAACTCTGCCCATTCATTCATTCACATGATAGTCAATTCTATCAACATTGCAATTCTTATATTAAATCCTAGTCTCTTAAAACTATCCACAGCTGATCTGTACCTTTCTGGTTCCCCGTAGGACGTTGAAGAGGCAAATGGGTAGTACCAATGCTATCAATCAATCTGTTGGATCTATAATTAAATTGAATGGGAACATTGGTACATACCCATCTGCCTCTTCAATTTTCCTATAGGGACATGAAAAAGGTACAGATCAAATGTGGATCGTTTTAAGAGATTGTTATTTAATGTCATTAAATATAAACAAAATGTAGAACTTTCATTAAATTAAACTCATTAAGGTTAAATTGTCCATTTTGGTGCCCTCACAATATGGTCCCGACAGTCTTTGTGCCATTATGGAATATCTTTAGCATTAAAAGTTTAACAAAATACTGTTGTCTACTGATTAAATGAAAATTGTCAACCATCTTTAAACCCTCGTTGGTCAGAGCTACCCAACAAAAGAACATGCAAGTAACTGAGAATTACTGCATGTTCACAAATCCTGATGTCATACGTAGTGACTTTTGGTTTAAAATTTGCTCTGGGTTGATTTTAGCCAGTCATATTGAGCATTATAATAATACATACATTGGCTACAATACACTAAATCTTTTATTTGTAAGAATAATGTATAGTGATTATTTTCTTTTGACTGGGGCATTCCATTTTGGAGTTGTTTCTTTACAGAACAGACTTTTATAACTTGTATTAAACCATGTAGCATATATTTGGTGCATTAAAGAGCTAATGTTTTATAGTATTGCATTTTTATGGTATCAATCACACTGTGCCTTCTCACAATATTGGACCATTGGCACTAGCGAAATCCATTCACAGTGTAAAAGCTAAAAGGTAGAACGTTGACCTCCTATTTAAATGTACACTGTGAATTATTCTCCACGTTAAAATGTCTTTATGGTTACTGTACCTTTCCTCTATCGTAACATGGCCCGAAAAGTACTAGATACACTCAGCACTATATAAACTATGTATACCGTACATGTATTCATTTAAAAACGATTGCAGTAATCCAGGGCACTATACATTTCATCTAGAATGCACTGGCATGTATGAAGCTTCCTAGGGGTGATATATATTTATACAATAACGCAGTAAATTCTCGCTTTCCCTGCTTCTTACATAATGATATAATTATTGCATTATGATAAATAATGTATTGCATACACGTTACTTGAATCTCAAAACCACTTGATCCAACATACAAACAAATCAGAATGAGAATTCAATAAATGTATATTTTAACCACTGTAACATTATTGATCAACATGTATTAATATACTATAATTCGAACAAAATAAAATCTACATTATTATGTTATGATTGAAATTTTTACAGATTTAGAAATATGTATAATATTATATCTGAAGAAAAATGTGTTTGATCCTGGCTGATCCCTTGTATTTTCCGTTTACTCATTATTTAGGTCATTTGCAGACAACCTTTTTAATGTATTAATTTCCTAGAAATATTCAACATTTATTAGGCATAAATATTGAATGACCTCATTGTGACAGCAGACATTTCTTGCATTGGAATTTCCAGCTGTGCAAAGAAAATCTAATAACAGTAGATATTACTCTTTGCCAATATTGTCACTTGATCTATTGGTTTAACATCAAGAGTGGTCACGAGTGGATTAATTAGTCACCATGTAAAGCCCCTTTTGATTACATAGCAGAAATAATTATAAGCTGAATGTAAGATATCAGAATGTCCAAGATTACCCATGTCATGTGTTAGATATCGGATCCCCTTCTAGTCCTAGGTTTACGGTCTCCCGGCCCAGCCATATATCCAGATCGTAGGTCTATGTGTGTATATAGATTATTTGTGCTCCTCATCAAATAATTTAACTACACTTCACCTAACTCTTGTGCAGGCATAGGCAACCTTCGGCACTCCAGATGTTTTGGACTACACATCCCATGATGCTTTGGAGTGCCTACCCCTGCGCTAGTGTGACAGCGGCTAAAGGCACTTTGTAGTGTAGGCTTTAAATAATTTAAAGTGTTCACGTTTGGCATCACTGCATATTGTGTGATGCTCTTGAATGCTGTGAATGCTTTTCATAGACAAGCACTGGATTCAATGTTGCTCCGTTAGAAGCTTCTAATTGTCTGGTCATAGCGATTTCAGTGTTAAGTCCCTAATGCCTCTCTATGACAAGAGCTGGAATGCGTAAGAGATCATCCAGATGTCCATCGCTGGATGAAAAAAGGGTAAAAATGACTTTATCATTTTAAAATAAAGGTTTAGAAAAATGGGAACAGAATGCCCTATCCAAATAGCTTTTTTTTTAATGAGGTTTAAACATATACTTTAATATGACTGATAAAGCATAACATTTAATCAAAATTCTATTAAAAAGTATATGAAAAGATATAATAAAAAGGAAAAACTTATAAGAAAATAAGGAAAAGAAAAAAGTGAGAAACTAGGGATATTTACAAAATACACTCCAATTCATAGATATCTGGAACCAGATAATAGGATATGTGTATGTAGATTGGCCAGTTTTACATAAGCATACTCCTAGTATTGGGTATCTGTTCAACTCTTATAGTCAAATTAATCGTGAAACCTCTTAACAGTAACAGAGCATCTGCAAATGTAGAGATTCCCCAGGTTAATGAAAAACTTGAGGAAAGTTTAATCCAGGGGGCTGGTGTGCCCCTTATAAAGCAAGAATACATAATATGCATAATTATAGATAAGAGGGAAAATACATCAATAATACAAAAATAATTGGTTAGGTGTTAAGTGGTTCACCTAATGTACATCCTACCGGGTGTGATGTCACTGTCATCATGAGATCACATTCCAGTATTGTTAATTGAGGTGATTAGTCGATGGGAGGGGTAACACCCTAGCGGCCATTTTAAGTAACTTATGAATAATACTGATTATAGTTATGCAGAGTAAAGTTAACTAAAGTTAATATTCTGTCCACAACAGTACACAATAAAAAATTGCGATCTGGTTAAGAATTAGAGGTAGATAATTTATAATATAATGGCTTTTCAATCATGGGCACTTAATCTTCGAGGTAAACTAACTAGTTCTATCTTATGCTCCATGAAAACGGCCCGGTGCTCCCATTCAGCAGACGGTCAGTCTAAATATCTGTTAGGTATCTGATTGAATGTAGGTATTACTATCGCTTCCAGAGGTATAACCTCTGCACACCCGTAAAGCTTTGTAAGTTATTGTAAGAGGGCACCGTAAGCCGTGCCCCATTAAAAAAATGGAACTAAATCTGCAAAGGAACAATCTTATATTACAAAAGTTATTTTTTTATGTTAGAGCATTCACTTTAAATTATTGAGATTATTTATAATATACCACAATGGCTTGGAGCATGTAACAAGGAAGCCTTTTCATACTTCATCATTTGTTTATGCAGCATAAATAAATGTTAATATTATTATTATTATTATTATTGTAATAATAATTAATATTATTATTATTTGGACCTAGGCAGACAATTGAATGCCTATGTATACTGCTTTCTAATAGCTATCTTTGTATACCAGCCTGAACCTGACCTCATAATTCATACCTTTTGTGAGTGAGGGACCTGCTTAAGTTTTAAAAATAGATTCTCATTTAGCTAAGATGTGTATTAGGCTTTGATTTCAAGACTCCTGACCATTTTTCATATCCAATCCTCTTGAGTGAATAACATAAATCCTCTTGGTAGATTATAATTCACTGTAAAATGTTAAATATATTAGTTTGTCCCAGTAATATATGCATCTCTATTTTACTATTATACTATAAACGCGACAAGAAAAATATAGAATGACGCAAGAAGAATTTATCATGGAATATGGATCTCTAAAGACCAATATCTGCTCTACAGCATATTGGAAAGTGGGATATTGCATTTCAGAAGAACAAAATGGAAAATGGGATATATTTATCATGGATTCATTCTCCACAGCTATCCTTAGGATGAGAAGATATCAAATGAATAAAATAACCAACGAGATAGATGTTTTACTTGAATATATGCTAGAATATACTAAACGGTGTCACTAAGACATTTCCTTAAACCTGTCCGCGGCTAATACTATTTAATGAGGCAGATAGTGCAAGAGAGTATGGATAATTAGGTAGCACATTTTTCTGCACTTTACAGAGGTTTTTAACACTGTCAGCAATGATATTCAGTTGCACAAGCATGACTGCTCCAGTAATGGGTTCTAGAAAGCTACTGCCTTTTTTCTTTCACAGAAGATTCACCGGATACCAAATCCAAAACCATGCTTCCGTCAACTAAACTGAGTTTTTTCTCAGTGACAGGTACATGGGTGTCCCAACAAGTAATATTAAAGGATCACTATAGTGTCAGGAAAACCAATCGGTTTTCCTGACACTATAGTGCCCTAAGGGTGCCCCCACTCTCAGGGACCCTCTCCTGTGGTGCTGAAGGGGTTAAAACCCCTTCAGCAGCCTACCTTAACCAAGCGCCGGGCTCCCTCGGCGTCGGTGACCTCTCCACCCCCTCCGACGTCAGCTCCCGAGTGGAGCGGAATGCGCGCGCATTCAAACCGTCCATAGGAAAGCATTTCTCAATGCTTTCCTATGGACGTTCTGCACGCTGGAGGCGAATTTCAGGAAGTCAGCCACTAGAGGTTGGATTAACCCTGCTGTGTAAACATAGCAGTTTCTCTGACTGGGTGACTATAGTGTCCCTTTAAATAAAAAAAAATGCACAATAGTGCAACCTTCCTGGCTTTGTTTTCACCAGGAAAAGTTGAGACACCTCACAGAAAGCAGATGCATGTTGTTTTTAAATAGACAGGACCCAATCGCTGCAAATGGCTTCCATTCACTTGTGCTAATAGGGTTCACATTGTTTGTATCTCATAAAATGGAGGCTTATGGAAGCTTTGTGCATGCATTAGAGAGTTCAATACAATTGTGTTGGTGCGCGTGCGCTTGGGTCTGTGCCTTGGTGAGTGCACTGGCGTGGTGGCGTGTCTGGCTGTGCATGCATGTGTGTGTGTCGATGGATGGCCGGTAGCGCATGTGTACTCTTTCTAGAAATAGAGACATCATTACGTAGACGTCGTCCTCCTTCGTGCGTCAGACTTCATCGCGCTGACGTCACGTTCATTACGGAAATGCAAGTTCCGATGGACATTTTCCTGGTCATTTTTTATTCCTAATTATTATATTACTATCTCTACTCGACACATGTGTTCCGTTACAGCTGATACTCCCCATATATGGGTAAGTGACACTTGAGTGTACTGATTTTTTATTGATTCTTTATTGATTAATTGACAATGTTAATCAGATGTTCCCTATAAATTGCATTCTATGTGTGTGTTTGATAGCTTGACAAAGACCTTAACAGGTCAAAACTTTGCGATTTTGCTGTGGGTTAAAGGGGAAACCCCACCTTACACTGAAAAAAAAAGAACAAAGGTTGTTAACTAAAGTGTAAGCAAATGGACTTTCAAAGTGGATTCAACATTTTGAAAAAATCTTACACAGTTCAAATATCATGTCATTATATCAGCAATTCACTTTGAACTCTTCAAAATTCACTATTTTGTGAATAACCTTGTCCATGTTGTCAAACAGTTTATTTTAACCCAAGAATCAAGCATCTATGACTAATGGACTCTACTGGACTACTTTTGTATATTAGTATCACTAGTCTAACACAATTATACAATTACTGATCTATTTGCGATAGTACAGGTATAGTTGGTTTGAAAAGCACTATTGTATGGTATCTTTAAGTACTATTTTGATTTTCAAATAGAAAGTACTTGTGTCATACAGTGCATCCTATCTACACTATTTTGATTTGGATTTGTTGCTAGCTGTTGAAAAACTGCTCTGGAACTCTGGAAGTAAAAATCTCTCTCTTATTTCCTGATTTAATTAAGAAAAACCCATCCTGGGCAAGAGAAAAATTGAAATAGGCAGACTTTCATACATTTATAGCAACGCAAAAAAATCCAAACTGAGGATATGTGAAACGGAGCAGTTTACTCGGCAACCTAAATAAAAACAGATTTGCTACATTTTAGACAGAATTTACAAAATAATAAAATGGTGTTTATTCATCAAATGTTTTTCAGCTATTTTGGCCTCAGTATAGAAATAAAATATATGTCAGGTCACAATTCATTGTTTAATGAAAAAGAAGATATAGGAGATATAAAAGAGAAATTCAGATCGCTACACTCAGGACAGTCGCTACAGTCGCTACAGTCAGAGACATTCTTTAGAACTCTGCTGTCAGATGAACTTTTCGCTTTTAAAAATGCATGATATCATAAAATGGGCAGCATTCAACAGTATCCGTTGCATTTCCACAAAACCCCAAGGCTTTCATTTATTATGATGACGGAGTTGGTGTATTTTAGCTAGAATTTCCACTTTAGCAGTCCCATCTACTATTTGCCAGATACAACAGTTAAATTATAAGTACCTGTTGGCTGCATCCAAATTTTCATACACATCTCTTGTATTATATGCAGACAGCACACGTCATGGCATTCTGAAAAAGTGGCTTATTTTCATTGAAATGCCGTGTTCAAAACTAGATGACAGAAAACAAATTACTACGGAGGAGGACTCTTGAACTAAAGATCTTAAATCAAATCACACATACATATAGGCATATTTTTAATTATTTCAAGAGACTATAAGTATAACTATGCTCCAAGATCTGCTTTAAACACACCACTTGGCTTTATGTTCCGACTGTCCTAACCTTTGCTTTAAATATTGCTAAACTATGTAAATTGAAAGCAATACCGGGCAGCCTCCAATGGAAGAAAAAAATATATACAATATCAGCCTAAATGAGTTGGCAAGCAAAACTATTGCCCAGTGCCCAACATAAATTGAACCGACAGATACAAATGAGAGCAGTTCATGCACATTTATGTAACTTGTACTCTGGGGGCAATAATGTATTTCTTTTCATTCAGCATTTTTCTGGAGTGTTGGACTGTGTATGTGGACAGCGCAGCTGAAAAGGCAATTATTAGGATACAAACCACAACAAAAAATGCTAAATGATCTTTTTTTTAGCATTTCCCGACCTTATGAACTTTTTGACACTATTTAGACCTATTTAGACCAGGGGTCCTCAAACTCTGGCCCCCCCAGATGTTACTGAACTACAACTCCCATGATTCTCTGGCTATCTATGTAATTTAAAGAATCATGAGAGCTGTAGTTCAGCAACATCTGGGGGGCTGGAGTTTGAGGACCCCTGATCTAGACAAAACGATCATTTAAAATGTAGTTTAATTTATTTTTTGAACTAGTGAATGATTTGCTATTATTTTGCTATTATGACACATAGTTACATTGCTGAAAGTTGTAAATTTTTCCCATCTGAATATATTGGTAGAACCTTCAGGCCAATGTACTATTGTAGTGAGTATCTAGTGTGTATTTTAGGTTTGAGTGAAGAGTCCCTGTGAGGATTTAATTAGAGTTTTTACCCAACCCTTGTAGATAGGCCATTATTAGAGTTTTTAGATATCTAATTTAATACATTTCTGGACCAATTGCACTTGTCCTAGAAACCAAAAATAGAACATAATTAGAAATTATATCTTAATGTAACACCTTCATTTACACATTTGATGAACAAACATAATCAATGTATTCATTAAAGCGCATTAAACTTTTTTAGTAATATTTACATAGTTACGTAGGTTAAAAAGAGACATGCATCCATTAAGTTCAGCCTTTCTCACATCTGTCTTTTTTCTTCATAAAAAGAAGGGGAAAAAACAAGTTTGAAGCGCATTGCAATTTTGCAATGATTTATGAAAATGATTACTTTTTGATTCGAGAATGACAGTCAGAGCTCTTCTTGGATCAAGAAGCTATTACTGCACAAATTAAAAATGATATCCCTGTTTTAACATGTATACAGGCTCTGATAAAATCACCTCTTCAGGCAGACAATTCTACTTACTACTGCAAAAATCCCTTCTTTTCCTTTAGACTAAATCTCATTTCTTCCAGTTTAAATGTGTGACCTTCTGTCCTATGTTAAAGTCCTGTTTATAATTCAATTTTCTGATAATGGTTTATATTGCCCTTGAATATATTTGTATGATGATATTATATCCCCACTTAAGTGCGTTTTTCTAAACTAAACAGATTAAAATAACTAAAATGTTCCATTCCTTTCATTATATTTTGTAGCCCACCTCTGCACTTTTTCTAGTGACATAATATCCTTCTGTAGATCAGGAATCCAAAATTGCACAGCATTTTCAAGGAGTGGTCTTGCCATTGATTTATAAAGAGGCAAAATTATATTTTCATCCTGAGAATTTATATTACTTTTTATACATGAATATACCTTGAATATACCTATACATGAATATACCTGTCCTTAGCAACTATTGATTGACATTGTAGATGTAGTTTATGATATAGAAATTAATGTCTTATAATCGAAGAATTGCTTGCAAAGTTTTATCAAATCTATTTTTTCACTATTAAGCTAAATCATTTAAGAACAGCAAAAGTATAACTGTATGAATATTAAATTATGGTATAGACCCTGCAAACATGTTTGTAAAATATTCAGATGAAAGAACAGCTGATAGAATCTTATAGACTATAGAGCCTCAAGGCCATCAGACCCGGTGACTTTGTTAACAAGAAATAAACATTGAATTATTGAAGCTGGCTATCTAAACTAGAATTCACTGGAACATGCTGCCTTTAAACAGAGTTTCATCCGACCAAAATATCAAGCCATTTATCTATGAGGATAATCCTCTACACAACAGAAATGTTTGATCGTAAACCAGTCAGGTATTGACTGCTCCTGCTGATGTCTATCAATTCAGGAATCAATGTAAAACATGCTAAAACTCATCAGATTTTTCATTGTGAGCCAATCATGTTTTCTTTTATCATTATTTTTTAGTGATTAACAGTATTGATTGAGCAAAAGTTGAATTAGAAGACACAGTTTAAAGAATATCCATGCTATCCTTTGTAGACAATTTCTAAGTTGACTTTGTTCGATATACTCAATTCTCCAACCAAGCCCCTTTGTATTATAGATTTGCTCAAGATTCGACGAATATTTATTTTTAGACTTTATGAGCCATACATATATTTATGCTAGACAACATATTGAACTAATAGTAGTCAGGTAATAGACATAGACATAGCATTTTATATAACATACCCAGAAAAAAAAGCGTTGCAATATTATTAGGAGTCATGGTAATCAGACCAACAGAGGTAGTCATAATCTGGGTTAGAGCTAATGCCGTGCTTACCTTTTGAATGATATGAAACAAAAACATTTTTTGGAAATATATATTTCACCTTTTCAACAATTGAAGATCTAAGGCTTTTTAATAATGATTTGTCAGTCAAGACAGCAAACATAAATAATACATTTTAGAACAATTTAGATAATTTATCAAGTGAACATTTTTCTTAATTTTTGAGCAGATGAAGAATACTCTGAGTTGCTTTAAAACTGATGTGAAACTTGTGAGGTGTGCATATGTTCACAGATCACAGAGAAGATCAGCACATAGCCGGCTCTAGCATCCATATTGGTAAGGTTGCTAACGGAAAAGGCATGGACATGTGCGAGCAAAATCCATGGATTTCTACTGGCAAAAAAATGGACTTTGCATGAGCAATCAAAATTACAAAGATCTTGTGTGAGTCCTTGTTTTGTAAATGTAAATACTGAGCTTGTCTTTTCATTGCAAAATGTCCAAGATAGTGCAATGAAAAGAAAGCTAGGTGCAAAGTAGCTCAAAGACCAAAATCAACTTTAGGTCAATTAAAATAAAACCGGATGGTGCCATCAAACCACCTTTAACAAATGTATGCATTGTATTGTTCTAATGAACAGAAATAAAATATTGTTGTGAAACATGTCTTGATATTTGTGGATATGCTTTTGATATGATTAAATATATGTAGAAATGTTTTAATATTATTGAAACTATTTAAATATTGTAATATTTATTTTTCCATTTATATAGCAATATATTTTTATATGTGATATATTTAATATTTTAATATTTATAAAAAATAATTGTAAAAATGTATCTACAAATATTAAATTGAAACCATAGATGGAAACATAAATATCTGTGGGCCAAGTTAATCCATCAATGAAAGATAAATACAGAACCACTGATCGAAAGAATAACCCCAATAATGTGCCCAGATTTAACGTACAATAGAGAGGAAACTTAGTCAATTATAAGCTTGGGTCAGGAAAACAAAAAGGCAGTGAAAACAAGAACTAGCTTGAGTCAGGTAAACGGTATATTAATAGAACAGGTAAAAAAGTCAGAAAAGAGTTGTAGAGAAACTCAAGGTCAGGAACAAAGCTATGGTCAATACCAGAAATATCCAAATGTAACAAAGAATGCACTAAACGGTACTGAGAACAGAAACAATGATAGCACACAGCAAATGGGGCCAGAGGAGTTTAAATACTGTTATGTGTGATTTGATTGGTTCACGTCATGCATGCAACATCAGAATGGGCTTGAACGAGGACGCCAGACTGGCGTGGACCAATCCGAGCTGGAAATGATGTTATATCCCTTGTGTCTTTAAAACTGCACTCTGAATGCGAACAGCGTTCTCAATGCTGGAATTCGAGCAGGGTAAACAGTTATTACATTTGGCACACGTAGACCGTTCAGAGGTTTCCATTCAGCTCAAGGACCGGGTAAGTATCGTTACAACCACAAGGTTACCAACAGGTTTTTGTGCAGTTAGACCAGCGTGCAGCAGAAACAGAGGATTTGATTTATATTATAACTCTTGACAATTTGGCCTCACTCTGTGAATGCTAAAGGAACACTCCAAACCCCTTAAGCAGTTTAGCTCCAGATGTGCATTAGGAGTTAACTGCATGTACCCTCTGTCTTATTTTATAAGAGTGCATATTTCCAGAGAAAATACCCAGTTGTAACACCTTCCAACGATCCAGTAGACACCTGGGAGGGGTTCCTTCATCACTCACTTTGACTTGTACTTCAAAGCAGACATGATGGCTTCTTAGTGTCATTGTATGCAATGCCATATCTCAATGCTTTTGCTTTTCTATCAGATGCATTGGGTTGGCCTGGAGATGAAGCTAAGTAATTTGTTTTTGTCAGGACATGGTGGAGGGTCCAAAATCTGAATTTAAAAAAGAACAGTATATATTTAATGTGGCTCTGTCATGGACTGGCCCCTATTTTATTAGCCCCCCCCCCCCCCCCCCCACACACACACACACACACATACACACATACACTCACTACTAGTCCTTCTATTTTTAAGGTCACCTTTACTATAACAATTCATAGCGTTGCCAGCTCCTTGTTCAAGTAATTATGTTTTTAAAAAGGAATAGTTTAGAATACAAGAACAGATTGGAAAACAGGACGAGAAGAGGAAACAATTGGAGAAATGTAAGTTTGGAGTGACTTTAAAAGGGAATGTATTTAATTCTAATGTAGTGTTCCTTTAAATGTGAAACTGCATGGATTTTTAAATTACACAGTATTCATGTTTTATCACAACATTATTTTATATATATTGTATTTCGTAGATGAAGAATGGTGGATGGTTTAACCACAGCTACAGCTGAGCTTTGAAAAGGATTAGAAACTAGAGCATATTTTTATTAGAAGCCTGGAGATTTATCAGCATTTCTTTAATCCACAGTGATTAAAAGAATATGACACATCTATTCACATTCTATTACAGAACCTATAGAACGAAATCTTCTTACAGAAGCTATATTCCCAATAGTGCATAGAATTGATATAATCCAAAGAGATCATATACAAAGCTGTCTTATCAGCCACGTTTTTGCCCACAATGCAGTTCTTTTGTTGAATTAATTATTAATGTTTTTGAAGAATTTTTATGAAGTTGACCAAACAGAAGGATAACTAATCCATTCAAAATCTCAAATACACTCTTCAAAAGTCCAGGCATGTCAGATAGATTATAAACAATAAAGGATACAATTTATCAAGGTCAGAACATGTGCTTTTGTAGGGCAAATTGCTGATAGTAATTAATATTGGTTTCCATGGTGATCAGGGCCGGTGCAAGGATTTTTGCCGCCCTAGGCAAAAGTAAAGTTTGCCGCCCCCCCCCCCCCCCCCATATGACATCACAATGCCCCATGTTAACTAACGCAAGTGCTGCAGTGCAGCCGTGTTTACATTAAAAGGCCTGCAGGGACAGGCTATAGACACCAGAACCACTACATTAAGCTGCAGTGGTTCTGGGGACTAAAGTGTCCCTTTAATGTGAGGTAAATTAGAGATTAGTGCCACGAATAATATACTAGATTGCCTACTTACAATCAGATGAGGATGGTGATGGGCTCTAGCTGCAGTCTGGCTCCACTCGTCTGGTGTAGAACAGGCTCTCTGGAGGCTGTTTTTGTTCTGGGAGAACGGAAAGCAGCTCCATTTTTTTTAAAGGCCCTTTACACAGCTCATGGTCTGGGCCCCAGGGTCCACCTTCATGTTCCACCAAATAGTTTGTTCACAGGAGTAGGGGATGTCCTGATATGTGTGTAAGGAATGCATTGTGTGAATCTGTGTTTGTATGTGTAAGGGCTGCAATGTGTGTTTCTGTGTATGTACGGGATGCAGTGTGTGCGTCTGTAAGGGGTGCATTGAGTGTGTGTAAGGGGTGCATTGAGTGTGTGTAAGGAATGCATTTTGTGTTTCTGTGTGTGTAAGGGATGCATTGTATGTAAGGGGTTGAATTGCTTGTGTGTGTGTGTCTGTGTGTGTAATGCATTGTGTGTTTTTCTGTGTGCAAGGGGTGCATTGTGTGTGTGTGATGGACGTCAATCTCTCCCTCCTCCCTTGTTACTCTCTTCTCCCCCTCTCCCCCCCTCGTCACTCTCTTCTCTCCCCCCCCTCGTCACTCTCTTCTCCCCTCCCCACTCTCATTCCCCCTCCTAACCCCGTCAATTCCACTCCCTGTCAATTACTTCCCCCCCACCTTGTCAATTTATTTCCCCCCTTTCAATTTATTCCCCCCACCCTGCCTGTCCATTTATTCCCCCCCTCCCTGTCCATTTATTCCCCCCCTCCCTGTCCATTTATTCTCCCTGTCCATTTATTCCCCCTCCCTGTCTATTTATTTCTCCCCCCTCCCTCTCCATTTATTTCTCCCCCCCCTCTCCATTTATTTCTCCCCCCTCCCTCTCCATTTATTTCTCCTCCCCCCTCTCTCTCCATTTATTTCTCCTCCCCCCTCTCCATTTATTTCTCCTCCTCCCCCTCCATTTATTTCTCCTGCCCCCCTCCCTCTCCCTTTATTTCCCCCCCTTCATTTATTTCCCCCCCCTCCCTGTCCATTTATTTATCTCCCCTCCCTCTCCATTTATTTCTCCCCCCTCCTCTCCATTTATTTCTTCCCCCCTCCCTCTCCATTTATTCCTCCCCCCTCCCTCTCCATTTATTTCTCCCCCCCTCCCCCTCCATTTATTTCTCCCCCCCTCCCTCTCCATTTATTTCTCCCCCCCTCCCTCTCCATTTATTTCTCCCCCCCTCTCCATTTATTTCTCCTCCCCTCCCTCTCCATTTATTTCTCCTCCCCTCCCTCCCTCTCCATTTATTTCTCCTCCCCTCCCTCCCTCTCCATTTATTTCTCCTCCCCTCCCCCCTCTCCATTTATTTCTCCCCCCCCTCCCTTTATTCCCCCCACCCTCCCCTATCTATGGTGTAGCGTGGCCGAGCTCTGTACTGTCCGCGGGTACAGGGAGCTTTTGTTTCCTGTACCCGGCCGGACTAAAAGGAAGTGAACACTGAGTGTTCACTTCCTGTTAGTCCGTCTGGGTACAGGAGACAAATTCTCCCTGTGCCGGCAGATCATACAGGGCTCGGCCACGCTACAGTGAAGGAGTGACAGGAGGGAGCGCTGAGCTTCCCTCCTGTCAGCTCCTCTCTTCATGCTGCGCCCGGGCGGTGCGCCGTCATGGACGCACCAGCCCGGGCGAAGCTGCAGCCGTCTGAGGCACTCTACAGAGCGCTCGGGCGGCTGCAGCATTAGGGGGGCCGGCGCTCCTGGCGGCGCCCCCTCCCAAGGGGCGCCCTAGGCGGCTGCCTAGTCCGCCTTAATGGTAGCGCCGGCCCTGATGGTGATTACACCATTTGTTTTGCTTTTAGACTAGCAACTGATTTGCCTTGATCCTTTTCTCCACCATAGTCCATTTATCTACTGGCAATTTATACTTGACAACTCCAGCTTGAAGCCATTATCTATGGACCAATGGACTTTAAATTATATTTAAAGAACTAACATGTTTCACCAAGCAGGCTAGGTAGAAAATAGTGAGAGAAGCATTAAAAAAAAATTAAATATTTGCTTATAAGTCTTAATTTATTGGATAACATTAAACCCTATAGTTGGCCAATGTCCATCACCTTTCACTAGTCTTTTTCGACTCCTTAACTCTACCACTTATTATTCCATTGTTTATTTTTTATTTTTACCTTTCCACAAATTTGTTATCATGTCAGTCTATTAACACTCGTTCTTATATATAGTATATATATATATATATATATATATATATATATATATATATATATATAATCTTCTAAATAGGTAGCTGCACTCACGGATTTTAGAAGTCCAAAATGTATTGATAAATGTTTAGAAAAGACGATCAACGTGTCAGTCCTCCATAGAGGACTTTCATCAGGATCAAATAAAAATAGGTATTTGATCCTGATGAAAGTCCTCTATGGAGGACTGAAACGTTGATCGTCTTTTTTAAACATTTATCAATAAATTTTGGACTTTTAAAATCCGTGAGTGCAGCTACCTATTTGGAAGATTGGGTAATACAGCCGTGGCTTGATAGCACCCGGTTATAAAGGGACACTAAAGCGTGAGTGCAAGAGCATTATTATAAATATATTATTATATATATATATGTAGTATAGTATGTCCCTGTAACCTTTTTGCTTTAAAAACACTGCCTTTTCAGAGCAAACCTCCAGTGGCTAACTCTTAGATGGTCACTTACGGTGCTTCCTGGGTCAACGCTGCACACTGTGCATGTAGATGCTGAACTTTCCTCTTTGAGCTGCATTGATTCAATGCATCTCTTTGAGGAGATGTGATTGGCCAGGGTGGTGTTTGGCCCCACCCCGCCTCCTTGATGATTTAAGCTAATCCAAGGCTTTTCCTATATGAAAGCATTGGATTGGCTGAGATCATCATTTCTGATTATGTCAGCAAAGGAGGCAGATCGGGGGCGGTGCCAGTGCCAGTGTACCCGGGCAGCACTGGAAATAAGGTGAGTTTTCTTACCTTTTAACAGGGGAATGGTGGGTGGGGGGATAGTTTTAACACTATAGTGTCAGGAATACAAGTTTGTGTTTCTGACCCTATAATGTTCCTTTAATTTCTCTCTGCTACCTCACTTCTCACATCCATGTATCCTGTCTTGATCAGAGCAATCCTCTCATTCATTCTTTATCTCTTACACAACTACGTGATCAATAAAATAGTTTTCTATTAAATGTAAAATTGTATGTTTATACATATACTTATGGCTCTTATTTTTGGAAGGATGGAGTTAAGATGCAAGCATTTTTTAAGACACAATCCATCTTTCATCAGTCAGTTTTTTGCACAGTACTTTATCAGATACAGTCTGGCAACCTAGGTGTTTGGACTTTTCCTTTAACATCTGCTTTGCAAAGCATTCCGTATAAATAGACATGTTCAGTGAACTGTGATTTTTTTTTTTTCAAATTATTGTTTAAATGAAATTTTGGAAAAGAGAAATAGGGTTTCACAAAACACTTTTTTTTCTGTCTCTCATCAAATCATAACATAGGCTATTTGTCAATGTACAAAATGATGTGATATAATGAATTTAAAGTCACCCTTATTAAATTTTCCCTGAATCTTAAATGCAACCAGAGCCAGACAGATTTGTGCAAGCGAGCATTATAGCTTCATATTCTAAAATAAAACAGCTTTGCCACATTTAGGAAGAATTAATCAGCAAAATGCTATGTACTAAAATAGTACTCGAATCAGGTTGGCAGGATCTAAGTAGGTCAATGGAGCAATATTGAAAGAAATAAAACATTTGTTCAAGAAGCACTGACAAATCACACTTCAACAACAAAGGGAAAACTCATGCATGAAATTACTATTAAAGATACAAACCTTTGCTGTAGGCTGACTACAAAGCATTTTGTATTGGAGTATTTTCGTCCTATAGTTAATATTCGTATTAAAATATTAGCATTTAAATTTGAGCGAGAAGCTAAATTAACTGTGCCTCTATATCATGTAACGTAGTATTTGAATATGTATAACGTGAAAGTGATATGTTACGGGAGCGTCTTTCTCTCTTCTCATTGGCCAATTGCTCACTTTTATTGTGTGCCGGAGGTTTGACAACAAATGGCATTAAATATTGCATCGGCACTGTTCTGTACTACTTGACAGCACATGTTAAAATAATGTGACGTCAAAGAACAAAAAAATGAACATGTTTCAAAACTACTAACAATAAATCAGCTACAAAACCTGTGCTAAAACTCAACTATCACTCAATTTAAAATAAAAACATTTTCAAAAACCAAGGTGGAGCACTATACCTTTCGGGCTTTCGGTTCAGAGTGACCATTTGTGGTACAGTGCCCTAATATACAAACTTGATTTAAAAGTGATAACAAGTGGTGTATCATCGTAACACACAAAGAGTACAGACAATACAGAAACATCGGAGTGTGCTATTATAAAGAATAAGTTGATGCGCAAACTGGGGCAATTAAAATAAGGAACACAGCAAACAAATAAAGTGAACAGGGCACGATAAAATATTGTAATTGTGGGCTATATCTTACTTAATCCGTAAGTGCAATGACATGCAACCCTCTTAAAATATGTATCCATATGTATTGTAAAATATAATAAAAGCACACATATACCCAAAAGTCTGGAATAATTAGCCATGCATAAAATGAGAAAACAGAAAAAAATCTCATAGGGTAGCACAGTAATTACAGGTAATACTTGGATGATAGAATTCTCTTAAAGTATCCCACTCACGTCACTCACATTTTTCTGAGCCTGTTCAAATAACTGGCTCACATAATACAGCATAGGTGTGATACGCCAGTGATAACTAGCTGCACTTTAGTCTTTATTGCACGTTGTATAAGCGCCACGTATTGCACTTTAGCTGTTTGTATACAATTAAAATAAGGAACTGCTAATATACTTATAAACAATATGGTGAAACACATAATCTGCTCACTTACAGTCTCATAATAGGGAATTTAGTCTGATAATATAGATGGCGTGCGAAATACTTATTGTGTTAATATGCACTGATAAAAAATAGACTGAGCTAATATAAAGACTGCTAAATTTAAAGCCGGTATTAACATGTAAATTGTGTTAAATATACAGTGTGTGCAGAATATTTAGTATGTGCTAATATACAGATATTGATAAAACAGAATAAAACACCCAGCTGGAAGATATGCAGATAACAGATAGCACTGTGCAAATATACAATGTTCTAATGTGAACAAAGGATTGACATCAAGTGATATTCAAGTGGCTGAAATATTTGCAGAAAATATTCATGAACCAAATGTAAAAAGGATTAAGGAATCTGCCCCTGATTGGTAGTAACACCAAAAAAATGCAAACAAAAGAAAAAAGAAAAAGAAAAACTCAGCAATGCCTTTACATGGCATTGCTAAGTTTTACGAATAATTCTTTAAATTAAAAAGAATAATCATTTTATGTTGATACATATAACTTAAGCTATATATTGTCTTATATATAACCTTAAGCTATACTAACAGCTTTTCCCACAGAAATCACAAATTTGCAGTGATTTTACTACCGCAAAGGATTCTGGGTGGGCATATGCAAATTACTTCAACAAAGAATAACATTTTTGCCTCATTCCATTTTAAACGTGGATTCCTTTGAGTCTGTGTTTGCTGAATACATCAGCTTTGAAACACAACTTTGAAAAGATGCAAAGCCAGTGAACGGCTTTGCATCTTTTCCTAAGTTGTGTTTTCCCAGAATCCTTTGCGGTAGTAACATCACTGCAAATTTGTGATTTCTGTGGCTTGACTGGTGTGCAGATTTTTGCTTTACATTGTATTGACTACCCACTGACTTCAGGTGGAAGGAGTTTTCAATCACAATTTTTCCCCACCATAATGTTTTGTTTTTTTGCTATCTATCTATATATATATAGATGGTGAATCCCGTTAGAACAGACTTATACTCAGGGAATGGGGCATATTTTTTCCAGAATTAACCACAAGTTTTTACACATGTTAATTTATTTTTGTTTGATATCACATCATCTTTATTTATATATATATATATATATATATATATATATATATATATATATATATATATATATATAAATATATATATATATATATATATATATATATATATATATATATATCCAAGTTTGTCCTTTTTTTTATACAGGGAGTGCAGAATTATTAGGCAAGTTGTATTTTTGAGGATTAATTTTATTATTGAACAACAACCATCTTCTCAATGAACCCAAAAAAACTCATTAATATCAAAGCTGAATATTTTTGGAAGTAGTTTTTAGTTTGTTTTTAGTTATAGCTATTTTAGGGGGATATCTGTGTGTGCAGGTGACTATTACTGTGCATAATTATTAGGCAACTTAACAAAAAACAAATATATACCCATTTCAATTATTTATTTTTACCAGTGAAACCAATATAACATCTCAACATTCACAAATATACATTTCTTACATTCAAAAACATAACAAAAACAAATCAGTGACCAATATAGCCACCTTTCTTTGCAAGGACACTCAAAAGCCTGCCATCCATGGATTCTGTCAGTGTTTTGATCTGTTCACAATCAACATTGCGTGCAGCAGCAACCACAGCCTCCCAGACACTGTTCAGAGAGGTGTACTGTTTTCCCTCCTTGTAAATCTCACATTTGATGATGGACCACAGGTTCTCAATGGGGTTCAGATCAGGTGAACAAGGAGGCCATGTCATTAGATTTTCTTCTTTTATACCCTTTCTTGCCAGCCACGCTGTGGAGTACTTGGACGCGTGTGATGGAGCATTGTCCTGCATGAAAATCATGTTTTTCTTGAAGGATGCAGACTTCTTCCTGTACCACTGCTTGAAGAAGGTGTCTTCCAGAAACTGGGAGTTGAGCTTGACTCCATCCTCAACCCGAAAAGGCCCCACAAGCTCATCTTTGATGATACCAGCCCAAACCAGTACTCCACCTCCACCTTGCTGGCGTCTGAGTCGGACTGGAGCTCTCTGCCCTTTACCAATCCATCCATCTGGCCCATCAAGACTCACTCTCATTTCATCAGTCCATAAAACCTTAGAAAAATCAGTCTTGAGATATTTCTTGGACCAGTCTTGACGTTTCAGCTTGTGTGTCTTGTTCAGTGGTGGTCATCTTTCAGCCTTTCTTACCTTGGCCATGTCTCTGAGTATTGCACACCTTGTGCTTTTGGGCACTCCAGTGATGTTGCAGCTCTGAAATATGGCCAAACTGGTGGCAAGTGGCATCTTGGCAGCTGCACGCTTGACTTTTCTCAGTTCATGGGCAGTTATGTTGCGCCTTGGTTTCTCCACACGCTTCTTGCGACCCTGTTGACTATTTTGAATGAAACGCTTGATTGTTCGATGATCACGCTTCAGAAGCTTTGCAATTTTAAGAGTGCTGCATCCCTCTGCAAGATATCTCACTATTTTTGACTTTTCTGAGCCTGTCAAGTCCTTCTTTTGACCCATTTTGCCAAAGGAAAGGAAGTTGCCTAATAATTATGCACACCTGATATAGGGTGTTGATGTCATTAGACCACACCCCTTCTCATTACAGAGATGCACATCACCTAATATGCTTAATTGGTAGTAGGCTTTCGAGCCTATACAGCTTGGAGTAAGACAACATGCATAAAGAGGATGATGTGGTCAAAATACTAATTTGCCTAATAATTATGCACACAGTATATATATAACTGAAGCTATATTTAGCTATATATATATATATATATATATATATATATATATATATATATAGCTAAATATAGCTAAATATAGCTTCAGTTATATATATATACATGGGTCCAAAAAAAAAGGACAAACTTGGGTATATATATATATATATATATATATATAAAGATGATGTGATATCAAACAAAAATAAATTAACATGTTTCAAAACATATATATAATCTTGTCCATAGAAGCAAAAATTCCCTTTCAGTTATTCTTGCAAAAAAAAAAAGCCAATGTTTTGTTAAGACTAACAATAAGTGTGTGTTAGAAGAAAATACACATCACCTAGGTCATAATTCTATATGCAGTTTCCTCCCCTCTTCTCACCCTAATTAATGTGGTTAATCCAGGGCCAACTTGTAAAAACTTGTGGTTAATTCTGGAAAAAATATGCCCCATTCCCTTAGTATAAGTCTGTTCTAACGGGATTCACCATTGACTTGCATTGTGTTGTCAGATCTTGGATGCCTTAAAAGATAGGCCTGTATATTGTCCAGTATATTTAGACTATTACTGGATAACAGCATCAAGGGCTGGAGTCAAAGTCTACCAAAAGAGTATAATACCTCTAATTTTTAAACTTCACCAGCCATCACTGTATAATCTGCTTATCCTACAATGTGACTGGAAAATGAATGTTGCAATTACTGTGGATATTCATTCAAAAACTACATCCCTTAAGGAAGAGCCACAGAAATCTGAATATCATTCATAACTATATATACATATTATATCTCACATAATAAATATATTGTTGCTGACATGATTTGATGTGAGGAGCGCAGGTTCTGTGATTTAGTAAAATAACTGACTAAAGATCATTGACACATATACACAAAACACAATGGTAGAGTTTGTGATAATTGCAAAAAGGCCGATATATCATAACTACCTACCGCAAATGAAAAAAAATAAAAAAATTAAATTAAGTAAGGGTGAAAAAGATCAGAAAATAACGATTGCTTTATATAATAATTTGTTTATGCTTTTTGAACTGGCTGAAATCCTAACAACTGCCCCCCTCTGTGAAAAATAGGAAATAAAATATACATAGAAAATATAACTTTCAAAAAAATAGCAAATGAAAAAAAATCAACACATTTTTATTTATTGCAAAATCTGCCAGCTTGCCAACCTATCTCGATTATGGAAATATTTTGCACAATTCTCAAATTAACAACAATTTTTGTTTGATCAATAAATCACTTTTAGTGGTAAATGCAAAAAAAATAGCAATTTCGTGTGGATGTATTTTTTTTATTTTATAACTGTACGCATCCAAATGTACTTTGATACAAAGGGAAAGGACTAAGGGAAATAGACTAATAGTACAAATAGACTAATAGTACAAATTTCCATCACATTCTTGATCCACATGGGATTTACAAATGGAAAAATCTGAAAGACTTAAAAGGTTATTCACTGCAAAGTAAAATCAAGTAAATTCAAAGCAAATTCTCAGCGAATCTAAAGTTTTTGGTAAAAGTGGCCAGACTGGAAAAGTTACATAGTTACATAGTTACATAGTTGAAAAGAGACGTGCGTCCACCAAGTTCTGCCTTTGTCGCAGTCTGTTTTTACGGTTGTCCACTAAATCTTTCATTTCCTGGGGGCTTGGCTGGATGCTGATTGGGCGCAAAGGGTAAAGTTCCATGATATTGCTGAGCGACTAGTCCCCGGGGATAAATCATGATTCCCATAGCTTAAAATATGTCACATCAGAAGGAGAAATGCCAGACCAAAAAGGTAAACAGATTCTACCTCTTCATGGCGAGAAGTGTAAACTGCAGGTGCCACATGTTCTAGACCAAGATGTCGTAGAGTTGGAGATAGACAAAGAGTGAGACTGACCACTCTGACCTACCTGTGACTAAGACAGTGCTGCAAATAATGCTGAGTGCCCTGTCAGACAAGATAGACACTTCCTTCCAAGCTCACGATAATAAACGCACAAAGCAACAACTAGAGGTATACGAAACCAAACTGTCGGATCTTGAGAATAGGTCCAGAGAAATCATTTACACATCCAGGGCATCCAGTATAAAATAAACTTTACTTCAAGGAAGTAAAGCAAATAAACATACCTCAACAGTATATAGTAGCATTTTAATCTACGCAGACTTGTCAGCTCTTTCGAAAAGAAGAGTGTTTCAAGGTTTTACTCTATAACAGCACAACATCCAATATAGATGGGGTATCCACTCAAACTTATTATCCAGCAAAATGGGGTGACATGGGTGGTAACCTCTCTGAAAAACGGGTAGAGACTGCTCACAATGTGGGTTACGGCTTTATTATCCTCAACTTCCAATTAGAAGAACAAGACTAACTCCTCGCCCACTGAGTGGAGACTCCAACCAGGATGCAAGGAGATGTGATCCTAAATGACCCACTGATATACTACCAATGTTATATTTCATTGACTGAGCAAGTACCCACATGCTATACCTATAGCCGCATGCTGTGTTCATATATAATTGTTATAGTCTTCTATTTGTTTAGCCTTATGTGAGATAAATAAGAAGTATATGAAGCTATTATTATTTGCACCCATATATGTGCAGGTAATTGATAGTACAAATTCAGGAGCACTAGCTTCAGATTGCAGTTGAGTTTAGAGTATAGATAAGGATCGCAATTGAACCATCTAGCACCTAGTAATATAAATAGGGAACATAGTTCGATCAAACTAGTAGATGATATACAATATTAATGCACCCAGTTTACGAGAATTTCTAGAAAATAAAAATAAAATAATATTAATACCAGATGTAGAGACAACTTTTCACCTCCAAATTATTGCCTGGTGGCATTAGATATGAATTATTTTTCTTGCCATAAAGATATTTAGGGCAGTTGTGAAATAGGGTTACGCCCATCCACTGGAAAATTGTTGAATATCTATACACATTCTTCCATAAACCCCTTTGCACCTACAATAGCTACATATCTCTAGTTAAATGGGCACCGCACACTCATTTATTTATTTTTCTATGTTTTTTTTACTTTCTAATGCTTGTTCGTTGGTTGCCTACCCCCTTCTCCTCTGTCAAAAATCCCTTTCCATTAGGTCAGTTGCTGGATATTTTCCAGGCGGGATGGAAAAACATGACCAATATAATGGGTGGAGGTAAAAAAAAAAAAAAAAAAGCTACAGGACCTAATGTTCTGTTTTATTAAAAATAAATAAATAAAATGTATTGACACTATGAAAATATACTCACACAACGTAAGGGGACTTACCAGTTAAAAGATAATCCTTATTTAGGTAACTGAAAAATACCTTGTCTGATATTGTGTGTTTGCAGGAAACACATTTCAACATGAATGATTACCCTACCCTCCACCCTGCAGACTTTCCTCATCAGTTTCACACTACCAGACAGCATAAGTCAAAGGATGTCTCCATCCTCAACCGTGAATATGTAGCTTTTACAATCCCCCACCATACGTTCTTTATCCTCAATTACTCACAGTTCATTTGAGATTTATCATATACTAGCTCTCAAGGTGTTAGCTCAAACCTATATGTTTACCTACCTGTTCTCACAGACACCACAAACATTGTCAGAATCAGATCAATAGTTTCACTAAGACTCTAAGTAATCAGCATCAGAAATGAGCAATTACTCGACATAGTTCGCAATATTTTACATCAAGGTAAGTCTACTAATGTGGAACTTTAAACGATAGAATAAAGCCGCTGTTTTTAAGAACTACTGTTATGTAGACATGTACAATTTAGTTTTATTTATTTTATACATTGTATCTGCTTTACTGACTCAGTTGAAATGTGTATGCGGCAATATGATTGACAACTAAGCTTGCAATCAATATAAATTGTCAAATTGAAAAAAAATAAATCTTCTTCTTCCCTTTGTGGATTATCAATATGTTTCAGTGTAAAGGTAGTGCCTGATTTCCAAGAGATAGGCTATGTTTTTTTAAAGGGACACTATAGTCACCAGGACAACTACAGCTTAATGTAGTTGTACTGGTGAGTATAATAGCTCCCTTCAGGCATTTTCATGCAAACACTGCCTTTTCAGAGAAAAGGCAGTGTTTACATTGCCCCTATGGACACCTCCAAGTGGCCACTCCTCAGATGGGCAGTGCTGCACATTAAGCAGCACTGCTGTTCAGCGTCTCCATGCTCTGCATGGGGACGCTGAATCTACCTCATAGAGATGCATTGATTCAATACATCTCTATGAAGAAGTGCTGATTGGCAAAAAAGGTGTTTGGCCCCGCCTCCTTGCTGATTTTAGCCAATCCAATTCTTTCCCTGTGGGAAAGCATTGGATTGGCTAAAAATCTGCAATTCTGATGATGTCATCAAGGAGGCAGATCTGGGCGGGTCCAGCGCCGGCCGACCTGTGCGACACTGGATATAAGGTAAGTTTTAATTCCTTTTAAGGGAGTTGGGGGGGTGGGGGGGGGGTTAACACTATAGGGTCAGGAATACATGTTTGTGTTCCTGACCCTACAGTGTTCCTTTAATTTAGATTTGGTGTTTGGCTACATATTGCTACACGGATATTCCCTTATTGCAATTTATAATGGCTGTCCTGTTTTGCTGCTTGCTGTTTAGCGACTTCTTGGCAAAGTATTAAAGAGATATAATATTTTGAAGCACAGTTTGTGTATAATTTTATTTATGCTTGTATGCTTGTATTTAATGAGCTGAACGAGCCAGAAATGAAGATGTACAGACAAAACACAAGCAAATTCTTCTGCCATATCAGTTTTTGCCTGTTCTGCGGAGACAGGTTTCGATGTGTCTCCAGGAGACTTTGTTGCCTTCAAGAGGAGATCATTATTATCAAGTCTGTACTAAAAAAACAAAAAACAAAAACTTAATTGCCATTTTTTTTTTACAGTTTTGGCTTTCATGGAGGATAACTTTGATGTTTAACTTTTTGTTTCCCAATTGGACACTTCTTTAGTATTAAATATACTAGCCGTAGTAATTGTAATTTCTAAAAATCACACTTTTACCTGACTATTGTAAAAAAAATAGTAATCTCTGTTTTTCAAGCACATTTGTTAAAAAACTAAAACCCTTAAAAAAAGAGTGTAGCCTCAAAAGTATTATGAAAATGAAGACGAGAAAGAAAATAAAAAAAATATGTATATATATATATATATATGTATACAGTGAGAGATACATGATGTAATGGTCGCCCACAATATTATAGGAAAATATTGCCATTAACAGGTTCTGGAAACATTATCATAAACCACCAAACCTGTCTCCAAAGCCACGAGATGGCATTATTTTCTCCTAATACAATCTTCATCGTTAAGGAAAGTCGTAATGTGTTCTTTTTTCCTTTGTTATATCTGCACAGTGAGCTGGAGAAACACTAGAGCAGTTACTGTCCCAGAGAGAATACGTTAGAGTGCAGGACCCATATTAGATCTATACGTACATACTGCCTGGTTCTCTCCATACTTACTTTATGAATTTGTAACGGCTCAATAAAGCAGATCCTTCTACTACCCTTTTTGCGTATGTCATTCATTCATTTAAAAGATTGAGACAACGTTTTATTTAGCTGTGCCTGAAAGAAATCCATTTAATTTTTAAAGTACTAAATGCATTCCATGCAGACTTTTAAAAGCACGCCAACCCTGCAGAGACTTATTAAAACACAGTATGATGGAATCACACAAATAAATAACAAAGAGTCATGGAGAGCAGAAATACTGCATACGGAACACGTTTCTCAATGGCTGGGGTGGGGCAATATGATAAAGGAGGTCGAAGCTATAAAAGGAATTTAGCCTTTTTCTTGCATGTCAAGTAAAGAGACCCTGTAGGCACCCAGACCACTTCAGCTCATTGAAGTGGTCTGGGTGCAGTTTCCCTTTTGAATTTAGTGCTGCAATGTTAAACATTTTTATATTTACATTGCAGCTCTAAGTCTGCCCACAGTGGCTGTCTACCAGACAGACACTTGAGGGCTTCCTGAATTGAAAGGGACCTTTGGTCCGGTATCTGACACTCTGCATGAGAACCTCCAGCACCAGATTCCCCATAGGAAAGCATTGGTTCAATGCTTTCCCATGGGGAGGTCTAATGCTCGCCCGGAATTTGCCGCGCATGCGCTTTAGAGCCCGTTGTCGGAGGACGTCGAAGGTGGCAGAGCGTCGCCCTAGTGCAGAGGGACAACTGCACTTGGATAAGGGAAGTAAAAAAAAGTGTTTTAAACCATTTTTTTTACCCAGGCCAGTGGGGTGGGAGGGAGGGTGAGGGAGGGAGGGAGTGGGGAGGCAGATGGAGAGATAGTGCCAGGAATACAACTTTGTATTCCTGGCACTACAGTATCCCTTCAATTTATTATTTTTTTTTTACAGTTAAGTGATAATACCAAATTTGGTCTAGGATTTCAAACTCCAATGTATAGTTTATGTGCGTACTGCCAGAACTATATACAGTATAGGTATGGTGTTTAGGTGAGTGCAGCCCTCTTGGTTTCATGTATTAATATATATAGGAGTCCAGGTCAACTCCTAGTGTTTTGCACCCCTCCCTTTCGTTGATGTTTCATTCCAGGGTCCTACTTAACCTTGCACTGTAGAGAGCCCCAAGAGGTTGGATTTCCCAAGAGGATTAATCTCATAGTAGCAGACATTCGATTAGTAGGACCTGACAAAAAATGGGGTTGCATTGGTGTTGTGGCAGACTTACGCGATATATAATCCTATACTGTAACTAAACCCCCATTATTTTGAAAAACCACCTAAATTTTTTGAGCTTTGAAGTTGGTGTTATATGTCTACGGTAAATAACAAAGTTTATTTACAGAAAACAATGAGCAATCACCTATAACGTAAAGAGGAACATTTTTTTTCTTGAAATTATGTAATTGAATAAACCATTGAAAATCGCCTATAACTTTTTTTCCAAGTGATGCTCTGAATTGTTTTAAATCTAAATTAAAATATTTGTAGTTGATATCAGAATCTACTTTTTTTCAAAGTACAGCCATGCACAGATTGCATTTGAGATAAACTCTAAAGTGTATCCATCATGAAAAAATATCCAAGATGTCAAATTGTGTGACTATGTTCTGTAGTGATGTCTACAATATTAAATAAATTGCACCGGCAGATAAAAATCGACTCACCATGAAGGTTTGAGAAAGACACAGGTGGATGTCAAAACGTTGTCTCACTTTGGTTTGATGGCTGAATAAACATCATTAAAATTATTTTCAGACTGCTGAGGATCATTGGTCAGTTTTTTATGGAGTAGTCAGTTTTGGTATAATTAACCAACATGATAGGCATATGAAGTTGATTAATTAATGTTTATACTGATGTCACCTCAGCCATATTTAATGCAATGCTTTGTCATTGTTAAACAAATGTCAAAAATCCTTTATTACACTTGTAAATAAAGCAATATTTTAAGACTTAAAAACCATACGTAATTCTTCATCTCTGAAATATTTTGTTCTAGGTTCTGGCCACCGCATTTAAATAATGAAACACATATTATTTCAATATCTACTGTATAGCATTATAGCAGTTTTTCTTAGAGTGGAGGTGATCTTAGCATTGCATCACAAGTGTAAAGGAGCACTAGTGCCAGGAAAATGAGCTCATTATTAGGCCGCCCCCACCCTCATGGCCCCCCCTCCCGCTGGGCTAAATGGGTTAAAACCCCTTCAGTCATTTACGTTTCTCCAGCACCGGGCTCCCTCGGCGCTGGTGACCTCTCCTCCTCCTGCCGATGTCAGCTCCGAATGTGCAAGAGCCGCGCGCACATTCAAACCGCCCATAGGAAAGCACTACTCAATGCTTTCCTATGGACGTCAAGCGTCTTCTCACTGTGATTTTCACAGTGAGAAGCGCGGAAGCGCCTCTAGCGGCTGTCAATGTGACAGCCACTAGAGGCTGGATTAACCCTAGTGTAAACATAGCAGTTTCTTTGAAACTGCTATGTTTATAGCTGCACGGTTAAAACTAGAGGGACCTGGCACCCAGACCACTTAATTGAGCTGAAGTGGTCTGGGTGCCTATTGTGGTCCTTTAACCTTTCTTGCCAATTACAAAATAAAGTGATTCTAGCAGGAAATCAGAACCTGATATTTGATAAACTGATAGCCTTCAGGCATTCCAATTTGCAAGGAAGACAAAATGTGTGCTTGCCAAGTAATACCGAATCAAGAATTGCTAGGAATTGGTCAGAGATTTGCAAATTTTAGGCCAAATTAGCAGATTTTGAAACAAATTTACCAAATTAGTTACTTTAAAATAAAATCAGAATTTTCCTAATTATTTTCTGAAAATTCCTTGTTTAATCAATAGTCCTGTGTTTATATCCAAATACAAAAAAAGTTGATTGCAAGCCTTATATTTAATTTTAGAACCTGTTTAATAACTATTAACACAGAAATAATCTATTGTAAATTTGCGATATTACTGCAGAAATAAAGTTTCAGATGCCAGAGACACTTTAAAGTTCATCTGCCACTTTCCATTTTATAGTTCAACATGCAAAACAAACTCGTGCATGGCTGTTTATACAGGAAAATATCCAATATGTGTATTGACCTTATCTGTATGCCAGTAAGAGCAGCCATCTCAACGGCTTGTCAAATGATTTACACAACTATCTGTCCTCTTTAAATTATCATTTCCCTTTAGTGGAAGTCTTAGAAGACAAGTGGTGAGTTCAGAACAGGCTACGCAGGTTTCATTGCACGTCTCAATGAATTCAACTCTACCAAGAAGAAATAATAAACTATATAGTCAGTTTTGATAAAGACAGTTATGTCTATGATGCTCCGTTTACTAAACATTATCTGTGCCGAATAACAAAATCCAAGTAAATAAAAAGAAGATTCAATGTTATTTAAAAAAAAATAAAAAATTAATTAATTTACTTTCTATAATTCAGCTTATTTCAGATCGATTTGCAAGTCCCCGTTTTCTGGGGAAACACCCTCCCCCTCTATATTTACAGTTATGACCTGATGAAACTACATCAATAAACTTTAGTTCCAATTTTTAGATATACATTTATTATGCATTAATTTGATAAACAAGCCAAACATTTAGAGAACGCAAGTGGACGCACTTCTTACAGGAGACAATGGCACATGTTTCTGTTATAGACATAAATGTCCCTAGAGATAATTCAATTGACCAGAGGATTGTTTGAGGCCATTATATGGTGGGGTAATACTTGAAGAGGAAAATTATATATTCTCCAAGATCTGATGCCGGTGTAGTCAAGTGAGGGTAATTAAATGATCGATGAGACCTGTGATGTAAGTCAGAGGTGTTAGCCAAGTAAAATGATCCGATTATATCTGCAAGCTACCTAAACCAGCACATCATATTGTGAAGTGGAACAGGCTTAATGGGTGTTCTTTTGGAAAGATTTCCCCTAAGGTAGACAATATCAATTCCTTTGCATGGTGGTGATCTAAAGCCATTGGTCAATCATTCAATTAATCAATGGTTTTACAAAAATAAATCATAAACTCAATCATCCATTGTCTTAGTAAGATTTCCTTACTTTTTTTGTCCCACACCTCTCCATTGTCTATAGTCTGTGTTCTGTTTACAGTGAATAAAAAAGGCATTCATATTTTTAAATACTGTGGGTTGAGGCTGCCTCTTTGGTTGTCACTGGCTGGGGAACGGTTGGCATGCTATTTTGTATACTTAAATGAGTTGAAACCTCACGTTGCAGCCTTCTCTGAACTGTGAATATGCATTCTAAATCAGAGGTAGGCAACCTTCGGCACTCCAGATGTTGTGGACTACATCTCCCATAATGCTCTGACAGGCATAATGCTGGCAAAGCATCAACGGATATGAAGTCCACAAAGTCTGGAGTGTCAAAGGTTGCCTATGACTGTAATAGGTGAATCCATAAACTCAACCACCTGTGCAGTACTCTTTACACAGAAGGCCATTAGTGTCTCATATTGATGTCGCGAACATAACATTTTCCGTTCGCAAACGGTGAACGCGAACTTCCGCAAAAGTTCGCGAATGGGCGAACCCGGCGAACCGCCATAGACTTCAATAGGCAGGCGAATTTTAAAACCCACAGGGACTCTTTCTGGCCACAATAGTGATGGAAAAGTTGTTTCAAGGGGATTAACACCTAGGCTGTGGCATGCCGGAGGGGGATCCATGGCAAAACTCCCATGGAAAATTACATAGCTGATGCAGAGTCTGGTTTTAATCCATAAAGGGCATAAATCACCTAACATTCCTAAATTGTTTGGAATAACGTGCTTTAAAACATCAGGTATGATGTTGTATCGATCAGGTAGTGTAAGTGTTACACCCGCTTCACAGTGACAGACCAAACTCCCCGTTTAACGCACCGCAAACAACCGCAAACAGTCCATTTGCACAACTGCAAACTCCCCATTTGCACAAGGTTGGATACCAAGCTAGCCATGTCCCGTTCCTTGTCCTCACTGATGTCATTGAAGGTCTCTTCCTCCACCCAGCCACGTACAACACCAAGGGTCCCCGAAAGGTGACAACAAGCCCCCTGTATTTTTTTTTTTTTAAATGTACACTACTGTTACACCAGATATGAGTTGCACTGGTGAGACACTGTGTCCTGGCAGGCCCTGAAACGCACACGTGTGAAGGAAACTGACTGCTATTATTTCACAGTCAAAAATGTTTTTTTGTTTTTTTTAATGCAAGCTATTGTGCCCCCAAAACGTTCATGTGTGGGGGTGCTGGAATGACGTGGGCCAATGGGAGCCTGAATCAACTTTTGGCTCCCACTGCCCCTTTAAGAGCGAGCTCGTGACTCGAGCCGTGCTCCTAGTGCCAGGCGGGCCACGTGACCGATCACTACGGTCAGTGCACGCGGCTAAGTCAGAAGAGGAGATCAAGCCGCATGCGGCTCGTGTGGAGGCAGGAGTGATCCAGCCACGCGCGGCTCAAGCTTAGGAGCCAGGTCAGTCCCAGGATAAGGTAAATACAGCCACAACCACTTATCCCAATCACACACCTTTCCTAACGTCCTATCCCATTAAAAGCATATTACCGCGTATTTAATAAAACAGATAGACCCCCTACTTCATCCAGGTTACCGATCGATGGTTCGATATTCTGAGCCCTATCTGATTTACTGTACACGACTATTCGATATTCCCACAAATTTTATATAGCATTATATGTTTGTTTGAGACCACCTTAAAAATATTGGATATCGCTAAAAATCATGATCACTATATACTTTCTCTACAAACCTCTAAAACGAACCAAACTACTCATCCATCCGCTAAACCACTTTATACCACCTAGAACTTGTGCCCAGTTAAAATACTTGACTCTTACTTACCCACACTCAGTCATGCCACACACATTTCACCACTACTCTCACTGAATCCCTCTGACTACGGCTAAATTCATCTTCTACATCAGAACACTACTCCTAAGATTGGGTTGTATCCATGTCTCGGGTCCTTCATTTAGAATAGGGGCAGCTTCGGTATCCTTTTTAGTAAGTTTACTCAATGATGACGAATAGGTGGCGAACCGAACATCGCATATGTTCGCCATCCGTGGCGAACGCGAACAAGCTAAGTTCGCCAGGAACTATTCGCCAGCGAACCGTTCGGGACATCACTAGTGTCTCAATTTAGCAACTGAACAGGTATAAATGCTTTGGATCCCAGCTCCTGTCTGGAATAAGGACTGGAAGTAAAACAATACTATCAGATAACAATGTATAACAGGCTAAAATCTATACGAGGTATCAAGTGGTAGTATGAAGCCCGCAGGAATATTATTTTCAACACCGTGAAAACTTCAGGGATTATTTGGGGTTATTTGGTGAGTGCAGTGTCCAGTACGTCTCTACTAGGTTGATTACGTTAGCATCAATTTTTACATCTTTAGTGAGTAAACCGTTGCCGTTTTCAGACACTGGACCTTTTTGTTGGGAAATAAATGTGCTCTTTCTATAATATAGTAAGTGTCTGTATTCACTGAAGTTAATATAAACTATCACAAAAACCTAGGCGCGAGCCGTAGAATTTTAGGAGCCTCGAATTTCTGGTCATCTCTGCTTTGGAATGCATACTATTAGAGATCAACCTTTCATAAACTCCCTGACTAATATTTTCTGAGAGATCTCCTCCAAATTATTTTTAATAAAAAGACTAAAGACCAATTTATTTAGTTTACTTAGTAGCTGATAACATTAAGAGCCCATCAGCTAATCCTCGTGTTCTTTTACATTTAGAATATATTTTAGACTTTGCCACTTTTTAGCACTTTGATTTTCTCTTCAGGAAAGTAATTATATTAATACAATTACTAAATTGATTATTACTTTAGTATTGTATTTTATTTAATCATTTAAATACAATCATTACAATAACTTCTACCATGTTAACAAAAGAAACAAAATTATTAAACATTTTACAAAAATAAACGTAAAATATATGCAAATCCAATAACAAGCAATTAAAGTGTAATATTTATTTCACACATGGCTTACATACTTAGCTCTGCTTGTGGAGTAAAGAGTCAACCATCCATATGTAACAAGAAAGAAGATAAAAAAATGAACATAAAGTATAAAACCTTTTTAACCAAAATTATCTATTATATATAAAGTCTCTTAGAGAATTTTGCACTCACTTGATGATGAGCTTAAATCCAAACTCAAAGATTTCAGGCATATGCGGTATAATCCCCGCAGAGGATAAATTAGAATGAGCATCTTCACAGCCAGTAGCAGGTTTTCTTGAAGATATAAGAGGAATAACAACTCAAAATAGTGTTGTTATATGCTATGCTGTAACATGGGATAAAACCCACATAGCTATAACTATACAGGTATTATAGTAATACTCACATACCTAACAGCAGACATCTTTACTCTGAGATAATTTGCTTATAGTGGAATAAGTGCCACGAACAGCTTCAACAATGCACGTTATCTTATCTAAAACATAAACAATCCGGTATATTTGGATTCATTCTACTAAGAAAGGTAAATTAAAAAAAGGATATAAATACAAACATACTGATGCTTTTTATCTGTTGGGCTTTATCAAAGTGTTGGCATCTCCTCTGGAGTGATTGTTTATATATTGCAATATTAACAAGAAAATACACTTCATCTGTCCGATATGTACTGTATATTTACTTCCTTCATTTATTTTTTCTTAGGTTTTATCTGTAATGAATTCCATCAAGATGCCCTTCCCTTCTTTTCTGTAAAGGGTAGAGATTGTAGTCGTATTAGTCCAGTGATGCAGATGTAAAATAACAGATAAAATGTATATCTGGTAGTACCTTTTTTATTGAAGTTACAGAATTTTTTAATGACGAGCTTTCGGGAGAACCTCTCTTTCTCAAGATTTGCTTTCAGAAATGTTTTAGAATTGAGAAAGGTAGGTTCTTTCGAAAGCTTGTCATTACAAAATTCTGATAGTCCAATAAAAAGGTAATAGATAAAGATATGAATTTCATCTGTTATTTTATTTCTGTAAAGGAGTAGTCTGAACGAAAGGCCAAGTGGTTAATTATATGTATTTTTGTTTTCTTTTTGTCAGTAACGATGTGTTTTTTAATGTTTTTAATTCTAAGGTAATTTTGTTAAATTCTAGAAAACATCCAATATCTGGGTTCATGCAAAATTATGAAAATGATAACAAGACGGTAACTTGTACAGTATAGATATTTTGCCTGAGATCCAAGATGGAGTACTACAAATATTGCAGTCCTTTATTTACTTAGGGAATGCCCATGTAATATCATCATATTGAAGAAAATAAGAAAAAGAGCACAAATTGATTAACGCTAACAGATGATGTTTATTTTTATTTATTTTTCTATATATTGCCAATCACTCCAGAGAAGATATCAACATTCTAAAAAAAATAAAACTGGTAAAAAGTTGTTTTTTTTTTTTTTGTATGTGTGTGATTTTACTTAACTTTACTGTTTTTAACGTAATAAATCCTAATAAATAATATTATTAGATTTTTAGATTGGGTAAAAGGCGTTGTTAAATATGTTGGTGACAATTATTCCACCATAAGCAAGTTATCTTTAGGCATATTTGTCTGCTATACCGTTGTACCGAGTTTTGTTTTATTCTATTGGGACACTGGGAGCTGTTAGGATACACATTCTGATTTATCCTTGGTGAAGATTATATTTCATGCATCCGATATTATCGAGCTTGGATTTAAGCTCTTCATCAAGTGAGTACAAAATTCTGTCCGAGAATTTATATATGATCAATATTCGTTTTATACTATAAATTTGTTTTTTATTTTCTTTCTTTTTGCATGCTACATAAAGACGGGTGAATTGTTACTCTACATGCTATGCTGTGTAAAGCATACATGAGATAGATATTTATTTGTTATAATTATTTATTGGATTTTAATACATTTCGCGTTTATTTTAGAGCAGTTTTAGTAAAAAAAAAAAATGTTGGGGTTATGATTGTTTTTAAAGAAACACTCTGGGCACCATAACAACTTAATTAGAACATCCAAAGTCCAGTTTCTGGCTCTATTTAGCTCTGCTTCCTGTCCTAGCATATGATAGAGGAAGCCTTCGAGCAAGGGCAGCGATGATTGGCTGAGAGTGCCAACTAAAGCCCTATCCATTAGTAGCTCCACATTCACAAAATGTCATATTTTTCTCAAGCTGTTTTGTGAATGGGGAGCTACTAGTGGGTGGGGCTTTAGTTGGCACTCTCAGCCATTCATCACTGTCCTTGCCCGCTAAGGCTTGGTTTAGAGTGTCAGCTGATGCACTCAGCCAATCAGCAGCACTCATTTCTTAGGTTCCCTTTCAATATTCTGAGCAGTGGAAGGACAGAGGCAGAGTTAAACAGCGCTAGGTATTGCACTTTGGAGTTATACCATTTGTGAATGGTTTAAACCCTAAAGATAAGCTGGTGCCAAGGACCTTCTGGCACCAAAGCAACTTCAGCAAAATTAAGCTGTTATGGTGCTCAGAGTGTTCCTTTAAAATTTGTAGCATTTTAAATTTTTTACCCTAAGTTTTGGCGCCTCACCTCCATAATATATATTTTTTAATACAGGTATATTAGTACCAATTTGTGTGATACTTCTAAACAAATAAGACAAACCAGTTTAAAACATTGTGGTCAATGCCCTAAATTGGAAGGTTTTCAGATATATATAAGAGCTAAAAGCAGATTTACAACTGTCTTACAGAGAACAGACCTGTTGTAGGTTTTTAGGTCCCACAAAACTCGTTGATGCAAGTACAATGAATGTTAGCTAAAGCCAACAATTTAATGAAGTGTCTCAAGGTAGACTCAGAACATGTGAAACACTTTTAAAGGCATTGATATGTTTATTAGTTAATAACTGGAAGGAATCTGGCATGTCAGCTTTATATATAAGTTGTTTTCGACACACCTCTTATTAACATTATACTGCATTCCTGTTCTTTGCAAAGTAGATTATTTAAGTTCATTAAAGGGACACCATAGTCACCAGAACAACTACAGCTTAATGTATTTTCATATAAACTCTGCCTTTTCAGTCACTCAGATGGTCACTAGAGGGGCCTCCTGGGTCTTGTGCAGCACTGATGTTCAGTGTCTCCACGCTCTGCATTAAGGCGCTGAACTTTCCCCATAGAGATGCATTGATTCATTGCATTTCTATGAAGAGATGCTGCTTGGCCAGCATGGCATTTGGCTCCGCCCCCACCCTGTCTCCTTGGCTGAGATGATTAGAATTGATAATCTCAGTCGATACAATGCTTTCCCCTTTGAAAGCATTGGATTGGTTGAGATGGTAAATTCTGATGATCTCAGTCAAGGAGGCAGATTGAGGGCAAAGTCAGCGTCAGTAGACCCACGTGGTGCAGGAATAAAGCTTAGATTTCTACTTATGTAAAGGTGGAAAGGGGGGCCATGGGGCTAAAATGTGTTTTTAACACTATAGGGTCAGGAATACACATTTGTATTCCTGCCTCTAAAGTGTTCCTTTAAAGTATATTCAAGGTTGCATTACGCACTTGTTTTAAGACTTTGTGGTCATGTGAGAGCGAACACTGCATTCTGTAACAATCGTGGGGTAAATAACAGTAGGTGATGCATCATCAGGAACACTGCCCTGGTTTCACTCTAGAGAAAATAAACATTCTCTCCAGAAGGATCTTGATACTTTAGAGAGAGTTCAGAGAAGGCCTACTAAACTGGTTCATGGATTGCAGGATTAAACTTACCAGGAAAGGTTAAAGGAACTTAACATGTATAGCTTGGAGGAAAGACGAGACAGGGGGGATATGATAGAAACATTTAAATACATAAAGAGAATCAACACAGTAAAGGAGGAGACTATATTTAAAAGAAGAAAAACTACCACAACAAGAGGACATAGTCTTAAAGTAGAGGGGCAAGGGTTTAAAAATAATATCAGGAAGTATTACTTTACTGAGAGGGTAGTGGATGTATGGGACAGCCTTCCAGCTGAAGTGGTAGAGGTTAACACAGTAAGGGAGTTTAAGCATGCATGGGATAGACATAAGGCTATCCGAACTATAAGATAAGGCCAGGGACTAATGAAAGTATTTAGAAAATTGGGCAGACTAGATGGGCCGAATGTTTCTTATCCGCCGTCACATTCTATGTTTCTATGTTTCTACATTATATATTGAGAGTTGAAAAATAATTTGAATTTCAAATTTTAGACCATTTGGAAAACTGGGAAAAAAAATCTCCATAACAACATGTTTCCAATTTTGACGTAAAATTATATTTTTTTCCAACAATTCCCATTTTATTTAATGACACTGTAGGGCCTATCAATTCTCAATATTGTTGATGTACTTTATTGCATATTTATAAAACAGATACTATTTATAATTCTGTATGATGTAAATGAATATTTATAGAATAGTGCTAATAGATGGAACTTAAACATATACTCAAAAGGCAATTGCAATGCTGAACTATTAAAAAAACAATACATTTCCACCAGACTATACATTAAATAGCATGTTTAACATTTAACACCTGAGTGCATATACAAAGCTTTTTTATTTTTTGTCTTTTTAATTTCCACTGCTCAGACATATATCTAAATAATAAAACTACGTTTTGGCTATATCTTACACAGAATATAAACAATTTAAGAGAGAAGCTAGGGGTTATGGCATATCTTGAAGCATTATTTTGCAATCTTCCTGTACTACGCATTTTGATCCAACAATGCCCTGGCCAAAGGGCGCATTATTTATGGGTGTGTGCCTGAGCAATCTGTATGCTCCACTGCAACACAGAGAGGAAATAGTGGGATATAAGCCCAACTCTTTTTAAAGATAACTCAATGTGTACAGATTTAATAGCTGTTTGGTAAGCACAGGAGAAATAATGTATTTTTTTTTTTTTTTTAATATAATATTTATTTTTAAAAATCAAAGCTCTTTGCGGGAATAAAGGTACTCCTTGGCTATTATTTAATTAATTCATTCATTCATTCTTTTTTTTTTTTTTTTTTTTAATGCATGTGTCTAAAAATTGCAATTTAAAATTCTTTAAATCTAAAACTTAAATGGGATACAAAATTAATCATTTATTATCCTGTTAAATTTAGAAAGCTGCCGATGTAATTGGCAAACTTTATTTCTCAATTAAATTTCACTGAGTTTTGACTTCAACTACTGTATGCCCCTAGAGACTTACAAACCCAAATTCATTTTATTGCTAAACAACATGACTGAGCTGTTACTATTAAAAAAAGTAATTTACATTTTATGGGCATAGAGCACTTAAAAATAAAATAAAATAAAAATCTCCATGTAACATGCAATAGAAGATCTCTTCATTTCTCAGCTAGACTTAAAAAAAAGATTTACAGTTTCTTACTTTGAAACAATTTTAAAACCTTTCAGGACTTCTTTGATATATGGTTGGTATAATTTAGACCTAAACCGTGATTCATGGTAGTAATATATAAAGCAACCCATACACAGTTGCATTACCAGCACTTTATGGTGTTTTCTATGTTTATTGACGTACATTATGTTTTACAACATTCATGTTCTATTCCCTGGATACAAGACTTCCTTTTTCCTTTGCACGGCAATACATATCTGTTGTAAATCTGAATTAAATGTTTGACACCACATTGTGTTTTGCTCAGGGATAGACAATCTCTGAAGTTGGAGCTTGTGTGTTCCACAGCTCTTTTCACATACAGCCAGCTGCGACAGGGGGATGGATGGACACAGTGAGTATTTCTGTCCAAGTTAGGATAGTATAAGAGGTTAGCATCCCCACTTATTGACTGATTATTTCCCAGTGATATAGGCTTTCAATTTTGGGGACATTATTAAAACTGCACCGTCACAAAGGTGAGCAGTTAGCAAGATTTCGCTTTGCACTTTCACTCAATAAGTGCTATTACAAATAGGTTTTAACACAAAACATGATTTCTGACTATTAAGGTAATGCAAGCCATATCAATACCCCATACTTATTTAATACATATATGTATGTAAAATAGTTTCAGCAGGTTTCTGACTGTACAGCTCTACTTGTATCCTATATCTATTCATCTATACATACACGGATTGGATCAATGGATAGATAGACAGACTGACAGACAGACAGACAGATAGATAGATAGATAGATAGATAGATAGATAGAAAGATATGCAAAGTATCTGTCTCACTAGGCTATTTATCTATCTATCTATATGTCTATCTATCTGTCTGTCTGTCTATCTATCTATCTATCCGTCCGTCCATCTATCTATCTATCTATCTATCTCTATTCTCTTTAACACAAGTACCTTTCCATTTTACATATTCTAAAGCTGTACATGTGCTACAACTCAAACCCAATTAAAGGGTTTCAGGTCAGTTGCTTCATATTAAATCTGTATATCTGTTGCTACAGATACAATGGCATTAGATTTTATTTCTTCCCTCTTAAATGGAAACACGAACCTTTAAACTTTACACCCTTCATCAGTCTTCCAGAGGAGAACTGAATTTGTCAACTCAACCTTTTACAATGACTTACAACTGGACACACTTGGCAATACTGCATGTTGCATATCTTGCCTCGCACATGTCAAAGCTCAAGGATAATTTAGCTCTGGATATCAACATGGGGTGTCCAACTTTGACCCTCCAGCTCTTAGTGAACAACCAATCCCAGAGTTCTTTTGGCTGGCCAGGCATTTAGGAAATGTGCTCTAGTGACAGAAGATCAACCAAGGCATAATATATTATTTTAATACATGATTTTATAAGGCATGTTATTTAACACATTGTAAATAGCAATCATGATGATGCATTCAGATACGTCCTTAGTGTAAGGGATTGATTAGGGGGTCCAGAACATAGGGGTCTGTTATCTAAGAAGTAAATTGTGCTACCCAAAAATAACTTTTACATTTAAGGCTAAAGTAGCAGAGTTGTAAAACAATCTCCAAATCCGAACTGTACATTTATATCAATCTTTATTTTGTATTTATTTAATTAGGCTTAAGTTTAAAAGTCATTCTCCAAACCAATATATTTTTCTATATCACTGTTTAGTGAGGAGATATCCCCCACATTTCCAAAGGCACCTGTTCTACTAACTATACAACACTTTAAAGTTTAAGAACAAATAGCCACAAGGCTTGTCACTAATGTCACAAACTAGAAAGAAAAAAAAGCATCCTTGTGACATTTTCTTTTATCCAAAGCAGAGCATAGATTGGAAA